>NW_027532249.1:8333817-8342106 GCF_008692635.1 Crocuta crocuta | reverse complement strand
ATAAGGGTCTATTCTACAGACATTTATGCTTACGAAAGACACCTTTGCTTTCAGTTTTACAGTCTAGATAAAATGGACAACTTTTCACAAAACACATACTACCAAAATTGACCCCATCAGAGAGCAAAAGTTTAAAGAGATCACTTCCTATAGAAGAAATAGAGAATGTTATTATCACTCTCATACAACCAACCAGGCTAGACCGTGTCACGGGTGAAATCCAAAAAATATTTAAAGACTAAATAGTCCCAACACTCTGTAAATTGTCCTGATCATTCCAACACACTATAAATTACAAGTGAAAGAAAACTTCTGTTTAAGTCAGTATAATGTTGATACCTCAACTAAAAACTGGGTTCAAAGAAAGAAATTCTATGAAAGTAAATTCATAGACTAATATTGTCTATGAAATCAACACAGATACTAAATAAGACTTTAGCCAACATAATATAACCACCCATTAATAGAATAATGCATACAACCAAGTATGTTTTATTCCAGAAATGCAAGTTTGGTTCATATTAGGATATCTATTAATCTCCTACACCATAGTTATGTCCATACATAATGGAATGAAATTTCATTTAATGAAATTTCAATGCTCCCTCATTATAATCAATACTCAAAAAAGAGGAGAGGGCATTTAGAGGAGAACTATTTGTACTCCTCAGTTCTAAAACCAGTACTTTACTTAATGGGAAGACTCTAGAACCATTTCTATTCAGACCCAAAATAGGGATACTCCACAGTATCTCCATTATTATTCACTATTGTACTAAAAGTATTAGCAAAAGGAATGAGAAAATAAATTAAAGTAAAACTTTCTACTTATGAATGATTTGATACCTGGAAAATGCTGAAGAATCAGTATTAGCACCTCAGTCAAATAATTTGGCAAGGGAACAGAATTATGAGTACTTGGAAATATTCTTCACGTATACTGCATTATAAATAATATAGCCGCACTGAAAGGAAGAGGAAAGAAGAGAACCAATCTAAGTAACTTCTAAAGAAGTGTTTTGCTTGCTTACTTTAAGGCTACACACCTATTATATTGTGGTTAAAGATTTATTTTTCCACAGTGGTATGAAATTGCATTTTAAAGTACTTTATGTGTACAGATTAATAATTAAATCTATTAATGATAATGAGAGTGAGGTTTCTCATTGCTAAAAATCACTAGTGATGGAGGTAAGTTTGCCAGAATGAACCCTGTTATGTTGGACTGGAGTCAGATAGATCAATGAGATCACAATGAGGTGTGTGCATTTACACACAGATATAAGGTAAGTGTGTGTACATGCTTGTTTGTATATATACACACATGTCCTATCTGTGTCAGGTGAGAGAGGACCTAGAAACAATGGCAAAGTTCAGTAAGCACATCTAGCACCCAGATCTTGGTTTCCAAATACCCTTCTTCAATAAAATGAACCAATGCTCCTTAGAGAAATTGTCGATTTCAGGAATGAGGCAGAGAGGAGATTAAGGGAACGGGGCAAGAAGAGCCAGCAAGATTTTGTAATGACAGCAGGGAAGTAAATGCTCCAAATGTGGTGGCATGTCCCAAGAACAGAGGAGCCAGCTTTTCTAAAGGAGTTCCCAATGGCCAAACCTAGAATAAAGTGAATAAAAATGAATTCTATCTCTTCGAATAAATAAATACCCTTGAGTCTATACTACAAATAAGTGACTGCATGAATAAAGAAGGATGAGACCGTTTATTCTTATAGTGGAATACAAAGCAACATAGAAGGAATGATGCAAACAGAAAAGCCCTGGGGCGCCTGGGTAGCTCATTCAGTCAGGCATCTGACTCTTGATCTAGGATCAGGTCATGATCTCACCATTCATGGGATCAAGTCTCATCCTGGGTTCCTCACATTGGATTCTCTCTACATCTCTCTGCCCTTCCCCTGTTTGTCTGTACTAACGCTCTCATGTGAGCTCTATCTTGCTCTCTTGTCCTCGCTCTCTCTCAAAATAAACATTTAAAAATTCAGTGTCTCACAAACACCAGAGTAATTATTGCAAAAGCAGGAATCCTTGATAGAGGTTGGTATTACCAGAGAGAAGTATATGAGAACATAGGATATTTGCATAGTCTAAAACTGTTAACTCATAAGATACTTATTAGCTACTACTACTACTACACACACACACACACACACACACACACACACAATATTTGTAGTGGGGAAAATTGACAGATTCTACCTCAATTAAGTAATCAAATTCACTCTCACCAGGAATTAAAAATGTCAACATTATGTAATTCGTGTTACGAGGCACTGACATCACTGACATCGCTTCATCACTTCTGAGGTATTCTTGCCAAAATGAGGAACCTGAACTTAATCATGAGGAAATGTCTCGCACACATATTGAGGGAAATTCCCCCAATTGAGTGGCTAGCACTCTTCAAAAATGTCAAGGTCATGAAGATACATGAAGTCTAAGTTCCCCACATCAAGGAAACAAAGATATTCGACAGCTAAATGCAAAATATAATCTTGGATTGGATCCTGAAGTAGAAAAAGGGTATTGTGGCACAACCAGTCAAGTTTAAAGAAGGCTTATTAATTGTATCAATATTAATTTCATAATTGCACCACAGTTATTATATAAGATGTTGATATTTAGTGAAGCTGGGTGACAGGTTTATGGGAACTCTTAGTAATACTTTGCCAAATGTTTCAAATTCAACTTGCTTCAAAATCGAAGTTTAAAAACATTTTTACAACACCTGGGGAAAAGACTAGCCAACTAAATTCAAAGATAATAGGTGAAAGGAATGAACACAAAAATCAATTGAGTTGAAACCAGGTATATAATGGAAAAACCCAAAAGCTGTTTCTAGAAACTCTTAAGACATTAAGAAAACAAAAGTTAAATTTAGCAGTATCACAGGGAAATAAGGACATCTCTGCAGTAAGTAATTGTCAGAAAAAAAAATCTTTATGCCAGTAACTTGCAATATGCAATACAGAACAGTGTCAAGAAACACAGCCACACATATATAGCTACCTCAATGATCACATAGATGCCATCTCAACGAATGGGAAAGCAATGCATTGTATCTTTTTAGTAAATGGTGCTTGATAAATTGAAAATGCATGTGGGAAAAAGAAAGGAGTCTTGACCACTTCCTCACACTTTACCCAAAACATAAAAATAATGCCAGGTGGATTATACACTAATATGAAAGGTAAAATGAGATAGCTTCTAGAAAATGGCTCAAATTACAAAAACCCAGTGTAAGCAGATAGAGGAAATGAAATTCACATGACACTGGTCCAGTGTAAATTGGTGCAATTACTTTAGAAGACTGGACAGCTGAAGTTGAGCAAATGCAGAGCCTTTGATCAGCAGTTGCGCTCCCAGGTATATCATAGGGAATAACCATGGATGTGCACTGAGAGAGGTGAACCAGAATCTTCATAGCTTTTTTTTTTCCCTCATGAAAGCTAAAAACCACCAACAAGGAAAATCTTCATCACTAATAGAACCTAGTAATAAATAATGCTGTATTTGTCAAACAGCTCTCCAGCCACAAAGGATATTGAAATATTATTGCCTGCAACACTGTCAATCCTGCAGAGATAACATGGAGAAGTGGAAACAAAAATTGAGCACAGGGTATTACATTTATATAAAATTGAACAAATTATTACCATGAATTTATAGTGGAAAAAATACATCATCGTGATTACCTCTGGGGGTATTAATTAGCAAGTATGACAAGGGAGTTCTTTGGGCTGGTGCTAATATTCTGTGTATTTATATTAGTGGACTCTTGCAAGTATAACCCAGCACCCCTCATGTTCTCCAGAGTGCACACTGTTTACTGCATGTAGGTTATAATTCAGTGAAATTTTTTTCCTGAATGTGTCCTTGGTCTTTTTCATCGTTGAAACATGCCATATTCTCAGAGCTTTCAGAAGGATGCACTTAAAACCAAGTACTAATTTCTGACAATATATTCTTTCCTAAAGTATCAGAAGAAAGTAAAAGAATGGTTTTTATCTTTCAACCCCTTTGCTGAGAATGGATTCTTTAGTTATCTATTTATTGCTTTGTAGAGCAAGAAAAGATAACATCCTGGCTTTTACTATAAATGCTGATTGCTCCATCTGTCAGTGTTTATTTCTTCTAAAAAAAATGGCAGGAGATATTGGTTATTGGTGAATACTGCAGAGTTAGCACTCTGTACTATCTTAGAAAAACATTTTTAATTTATATGCTCCAAACTGATGGTTTTAAAAACATTTTAATGAGGCCATTACATTGTTTTAAACACTAGACTNAAATGCTGATTGCTCCATCTGTCAGTGTTTATTTCTTCTAAAAAAAATGGCAGGAGATATTGGTTATTGGTGAATACTGCAGAGTTAGCACTCTGTACTATCTTAGAAAAACATTTTTAATTTATATGCTCCAAACTGATGGTTTTAAAAACATTTTAATGAGGCCATTACATTGGCCTCCAGCTATATAAAGGTGCTAACATAAAACAGTGTATTTCCATTTCCCTCAACATTAAACTATAATCACATTTTCCTCCAACAATGATAGAATTTCTAGAAGTTTCCGTATCTATCAACTCCAATCCATTAAGTAACAATAGTGAGTTTGAAATCTCAATTGCAGTCATCCATGATTTTCTCTGAAAGTCCCATTTTTAAAAGTGAACATACAGCCCCTTAAGAATTTTATATTCTGTCATGCAAGACAGAATTATAACTAAATCATAACTGACATATGAAATAGGAAGACTAGTCATACAAGTACCGATTTCAACTAATAGAATGGGAGATGTTCACGATCTCTGTCAGCCTCTATACTATCCACAGGGTCTATAATACAATGGCTTAAATATGGCCATTTAATTAATACATTGTTCCTCTAAGTTCTATAAGGAAATACCCTTATGGCAAAAAGAATTTCAAGTAGGATCATCATCTTCTGTTATGGTAAGGCTGGGAAATCCATATATATTCAATTTTAAAAAGCAAAATATATTAAATCTGCCAATCGGGAGATGTTCCAATTATCTAGAAAATGTCCTTGTTCATCACCTTTCCGTTCAACACCATTTCCAAGTAAGTGAGATAGTGCTGTGCATACATACAATGTCATTTACAGATCCACGAAAAAAATGAGGAACTGCAATAGGTTATGAACTATTGCAGTTGAACTATTGCAGTTCATTATAAATGAACTGCAATCATTTATAATCTTATTTCCTCCAGAACCTTAATAGAGTTTCATGACATACAAGTATTTGTGTCCACTATACTGGAGAGGTCCTCTTTTGACTTTTGTTTTACTTTCTAAACACAATAAATATTTTCCATACCTCTGAATTTAACTCTTTCTACTGCGATTACCAATGTTTCAATTTGTGGGTTTCATCTCATCGTTGTAGCATTATTAGAACCCCATGAGGCATATTATCTTATTAATTAATGCTCTCCAGGAGACTTAGAAATTATTATATGCTATGCTGCCGACATAATGACCACTGACATTACAGCCTTAACACACACTTGAGTGAGCACGCTCAAATATGATCCATTTCTTTTGGAGTTTAACAAAAAGTGAAGAAGTTAACCAAAGCAACTTGCACAATAGCACGGATCATATTGGCTCATCGCTATATTCCAATACTGCCTTAACAGACACTCTCAAGATCTGCCTTTAGGATTCTGACAGTGATATAAACACCACGGAAAGAAATATTGAAGAATTACATAATCTGTTCTTCAACCAGTTGTTAGTTTGTTTGCTGCAGATTTGAACACTGCCACAGGCTTCTAGTGGTTGGCACCCCACACCGTGGAAAATGTCACTGGGCTTTGGTACGCTACGAGCTGTGCTCCACAGAGCAGAAAATTAAGCTTGACATACTTGGAGGAGGAGTTTTCTGGTTTGTAAGAATTTATAAAAATAGCCATACTTATTTATTCCAGGGTCACATTTGTAAGTTCTTAGGAGCTCTGAGATAAATTTAATTTTATTACCCATGTGAAAATCTGAGGTCATTCTTACTCAAAATCTAGCTCATTGTCTCTTAGGCAAATAGACTTCAGTTTCTAACTTTGTATTTGTAAAGATACAAATACAGTGCTATGAAATATTTTAAGATCTGTACCATTTGAAAACAAAAGAAAAAACATCAGTATCTAAAAAACATTTTTGCTTCCATTTATGCAGATTCTTTTTAAATAAAGACAAATTTGAAGAGCTAATCGTTTATCAAGATAGGAGTTTCATTATGAATAACCTAGATCTAATGGACAATTGGAATTGTTACATTACGCTAGGCTCAAGTTTTGTTTTATATATTTCTTTTTAACTGTGCTAAGATTTAAAATTAATGATCCTTCAGTTTGTTTCAGTATATTTGAAATACTCAAATGTGATTTTTCTTTCTTTTCTAAGTATTAATCTAAGAATCCTACATCACAAATTTCTGCACTTAATAAATCTGAAATAAAACTGCGAGGTCCTGAAATGTGCCACACAGTAAGATCAGGGAAGAAAGATATTCATAGTACTGCTTCTAGAAAAATTTGACCAACTTTTTCCAGTAATGCCAAACCACGTGTTTAATCATTCAGCGGCATTTGCCAACATCAGCAGAATGAAGATATGCCTCCTTGTCTCTCGCCAGAGTTCTTTCTTACCTGACTTTGGCTGTTCTCTCATGCAACCTAAGAAGATAATCTTATGCCTCTAGACTCTCCAATAGGACAGGCCCATTTTATTATGCGCGCCCAAAGTCATGGCCTTCGGAGTCAAATGCCCCAAATCTCTCCATTTCCTTAGCACGTAACCCATCATGTGTCTGCAAGGTTAGCCTCTCACTGACGCGTCTTTCTGTCACCATAGCTTGGAAAGCTCCCTTCTGCCTTTTAAAGTCCTACTGATCAAGCTAATGCTATTGACTTAGCACCTGCTAAGTCAAACTCACTGCTTTAACTGGCTGTGAGGAAAACACATATACATAGACCATAAGGTAGCTTCCATAGGAGAAAGATAAATATCCTGTGATTCTTGTTTTATTAAGTAGCCCCTGATGCGTGAAAAGTCTCCTAGCAGTTAAAGATTCACATCCACCTGCCTACACAGGATGTCTTTTCCTTAAGGTTTCCATCTGAATTAAGAGAAACCACTATTCACTTTCCCCAACAATCACCACCCAGAATCCTATTCATGGTCTTGCCTTTGCCCTTAAAACACACTCATGACCAGTATTTTATAGAAATGTCTAAGCCCATATTCTTCTTTGACTCCATGTTTCCTGATCAATAATCCTCTATGTAGGACTCTCAATTACTTTTATATAGATGGTTGCAAATTCATGAAGAAGAGGGGTCGCTTGTGACTTTTTTAGTCCTCGGTACAAATAAGCACTAATGTCCTCTGTGATTATGAGGATCATCAACCTGAAATTATAGATGTTTCTTTACCTATTCCTGTCAATGTTTTTGGAACTGTACCATCAAAATGCAATACATCAAGCACAGGGTAAATAAGTACAAGAAAGCAAGCATTTGAACAACAATTCTAGCTCTCAGAAAATTATGTTTTAAGTGATCTATTGTCAATCAGGAGTTCCTAACATTTCAAATACAAATCACCACACACGGAAGCCTTCTGGGTTTTATTTAACTCTTTGTTCTCTGCCTTCAGAACACTTGGCTGCTCACCTCCCATTTTGCTTTGTTTTGTCTTGTTCTTCCTTTCTCTTCTCTCTAGGTCCCAGGAGAGGCATTGACTCAATAAAGGTTTCCCCCTGAGCCTGGGGCAGCAAGTCACGATGCCTCCTTGATCAACCTTCCTGAGTTCACATGTTTCAAAGGCCCCGAAATGGCTATATCTGTTCAGTCAAGTTATTACAAGCAGCATCAAGAGGGAGCCCCACATTCAGCAAACCACCACAGCACAGATTCCTTCAGGTTCCAAAGGGGCTACAGTCTCCAGCAATTGGCACTTTTTGGGTGTCCCTTTCTCCATCACAAGAGAATTCCCCCTTCATTATGAAAAGCTCTCTGCAGCTTTTTGTTTTTTGGCAATTTTCTTAATGATCAACAAATTTGGCTTAGAGCAAACAATGTTTTCAGACTAAGACTGATAACATTTTATATCATAGAATGTGGACATCTTCAAACTTTGTATTTTTTTTTTTAATGTTTTATTTATTTCTAGGAGAGAGAGAGAGACAGCGTGAACAAGGGAGGGTCAGAGAGAGAGGGAGTCACAGACTGAAACAGGCTCCAGGCT
>NW_027532249.1:8326398-8328039 GCF_008692635.1 Crocuta crocuta | reverse complement strand
GAGAGACAGCGTGAACAAGGGAGGGTCAGAGAGAGAGGGAGTCACAGACTGAAACAGGCTCCAGGCTCTGAGCTGGCAGTCAGCACAGAGCCCGACGCGGGGCTCGAACCCACGAACTGCGAGATCATGACCCAAGCGAAAGTCGGACGCTTAACCGACTCAGCCACCCAGGCGCCCCCAAACTTTGTATTTAAATATATATTTAAATTGATCTTATTTCTATATTAACACAGTTTATGTATTTATGTTTCCCCTACTGTGTTTTTCAAGGTTTGCTGTTGTCATGTTGTTTAGCGTCAGGCTCACCAGTGTTTAATGAACTTATATCAAGGTACTTGATAGGAACTTGGCAGTTACATATTCTCATCCCTGTGATAAACAGATACATAGATTTAAAAATACAGGAAGTCAAATTCTTAATTCCTAGGTTTCTAACTGCTATACATTGTGCATTTCATCTGGGCAATCTTACTGCCCAGATATGAGCCACTCAAATGCATTCAACTTTCACACTGGGGAATGGAAACATTCATTGACCTTCACTCCCACTGGGGACAGGTATAGGGGCTCTGTACAAAGCTCATGGCCCTTTATGCCACACAGTGCAAGAGGAGCTCCAAACCTCCTTATCTACTGAGCACAACGTTCTTTTAAAGCATTATTACATCTATATGCATGCGTGTCACAGCAGCTACTCAAAATTTTCTGGTAGGAGCTGGGACTTCACAATATCCAAGTTATCTAAGAAGAGGCTGGAGGTATAGGTAGGCTCCCAACTTTTCTGCAATTCCTCTTCTTAGAAAGAAATCTCTCCCTATACACACATCAGAATGGCTAAGAAGAGGGAAAACACAAAATGCTGGCCAGGCTGTGGAGAACCTCGGTCACTCCTACCTCGCTGGTGGGGACATAAAATTACATAGCCACTCTGGAAAACAGATCTTATAAAACTCAACATAGGTGGGGCAGTTAAGCATCTGACTGTTGGTTTTGGCTCAGGTCACGATCTCACAATTCATGAGTTCAAGCTCTGTGTCCAGCTCCGTGCTGACAATGCAGAGCCTGCTTGGGATTCTTTCCCTCCTTATCTCTCTCTTCCCCTCCCCTACTTGTGCTCTCCCTCTCCCAAAATTATAAGGGAAAAAAACCCCCACTCCTTGTGAGTGTTGGGTATTAAGGAGGAGTTCTTTGTGAGGAGCACTGGGTGTTATATGTAAGTGATGAATCACTCAATTCTACTCCCGAAACTAGTATTCCACTATACAGTGACTAGAAACTAAATAGAAACTTGCAACAATGCACACATAACTACACCTGTAACCACACATACTCGACATGCTCTTAACATACAATCCAGCATTTGCAGTCTTGGGCTTTTGTCCCAGAGCAATGAAAACTTAGCTCACATAGACATCCGTATACCTTTGTTCATAGTAACCTTGTTTCCAACAGCCCAAAACAGCAAACAGCCTCCATGTTCCTCAATGGGTGTAAAAGACCATGAGCACCATTCAGCAATAAAAAGGAACTATCATTAGGCACAATAGCTTGGATGAATGTGAAGAGCATTATGCTGAGTGTAAAAAGTCAATCCCCAGGGTACCTGAGTGGTGCAGTCAGTTAAGTATCTGGATTTTTTTT
>NW_027532249.1:8032552-8326381 GCF_008692635.1 Crocuta crocuta | reverse complement strand
GGGGGCAGGGAGCGAGGGGGGGCAGGGAGCGAGGGGGGGCAGGGAGCGAGGGGGGGCAGGGAGCGAGAGAGAGGATCCAAGCAGGCTCTGCACTGGCAGCACAGAGCCTGATGCAGGACTCAAATTCACAGACCATGAGATCACAACCTGAGCCAAAATCAAGAGTAGATGCTTAACTGACTAAGCCACCCAGGCACCCCAAGTGTCTGACTTGATTTCGGCTCAGGTCATGATTTCTCCAATGCTTTCTTGCTCTCTTTCTCTCTCAAAATAACCATTTGAAAAAGTCAATCCCCAAAGGTTATATACTTCATCATTCTATTTATGTCACATTCTTGAAATAATGCAATTATAGAGGTGGAGAACAGATTAGTGGTTACCAGGGGTCAGGGATGAAAGGTATGTGGCTTTAGTGGGGTATAGCATGAGGGAACCACACGATTATGGAAATTTCTGGATCTTGATTGTTCTACACAAACACACACCTGATAAAATCATATAGCATACACACAGTACATGTCATTTCACACGATGAAATCTTAACCTCTGATACATTACTGTCCATTTTTTTGGTTTTAATATTGTACTATAGTGATACAAGTTATTTTGAGGGAAACTGAGTTAAGGATATATCTTAACTTGTACAAGACCTCCCTGTACATTTTTTTTCCAATTTCCTGTGAATCTTCTGAGTCCCCCATACTCTCCTAGCTACTGTTCTCTGCTTCCACTTATGCTGCCTTTATAGTCATCTTCTCAAAAGTAGTCTATGGTTGCTGTCTAGTACCTCTCCCACACTACTACTTTAAAATTTTTTTAGTGTTTATTTGTGAGAGAGAGAGAGACTCAGACAGAAGCATAAGCAGGGTGACATGGAGACACAGAATGTGAAGCAGCTCCAGGCTCTGGGCAGTCAGCAGAGCCCGATGTGGGGCTCCAACTCAGGAACCATAAGATCATGCCCTGAGCCGAAGTCAGATGCCCAACTGACTCAGCCACCCAGTGCCCCTCCATGCTACAACTTTAAATCTATTCCAGTCATAGCTCTCACCCTTCCACCAGCTCTACTGAAACAACGCATGTCAAGGTCACCAGCAGCATCCATCCTCCCCAGTCCCAAAGTCAGTTACTCATCTTCACCATGTGTCTATCACTCCTAACCTAATGACTACATGGCAGAAGTCATCACGTACATCCTTAGCACTCTTTCCTCACTTCATGGACCCTCATTTTCCTTTTCTCATAGATGTGGCTCACTCTCATTTAAAGATACCTCTTTATTTCCCAGGGATTTTTCTCTGTTGACCCATTCCCTTGGTAAATGCATTCAGTCTCCTAGGTTTGACTTTTATATCCATTGACAGCTCTGAAATTTATATCCCTAGTCCAATCCTCTTTCCTGAACTTCACATTTGTATGCAGCAGCCATGGACAATCTCTAGATAGATAATTTGTGGGCATCTTAAACTTCATCCACCCCAAAGCTAACCCACCAAATCTGCCCATTTTAGATTTTTTCCTATGTCAAAACAAGTCACTCTGCATTTCTTGTAACACAGACCAAAAATATCGATACTATTATTTTCTCCTTTGTCTCATATATCATGTCCAGTCAGAACTACTGTGGCCTCTACTTTCATGTATACCCTGAATCTAAGCACTTCCTGCAACTTTCACTGTTGTCCTGTGTGTGCTATTACATTTGGCCTGGATTCTTCAAATAGTGCTCTAACTCCGTATTCAGGCCTTTTGCACTATAGTATATGCTCTGCACAGTGATGCAAGTAATCCTTTTAAATTATCGTTAATCCAAGACATCCCTATAATGACCCCAAAAGCCTATGCTTTCTAGACCTTGTTTCTTACTATTTGTCCCTTTGTTTACTCTGCTTTGGTCCACTGACCTCCTTGCTTTTTCTAGAATCTACCAGGTACATGCTGCAGAGCCTCTGCATTTGCTGTTCCACCAGCATGGGTAGCCACAGGGCTAACTTTCTCTTCCCAATTTAGGTATTCCTGTGTCACCCTTGAAGACGGATTCTTACCACTCCACCCCTTACTGTTCTCCCCAACAATCACCACCTCCTGTGACTTAACTATATACCATCCATTTCTATATACTTCTGTACTGCCCGTGTCTAACTCATGCCCAGAACATGTAAGTCTCTCAATTGTGGGATGAATGATTATTTGGATGAATGATTAAAGAAAAACAGTCTTCTACCTCCCAATAGGAAGAAACTTAGAGTATTTGGAGAAGCATGCACTATCAGACTTCTCTAAGACCTAAGGAACCACAGAGAACCCCATCTGCTCTTCACGGATACCCTGGCAAGCGCAGCAGACATCACCTCATTTCTGCAAGATCTGACAGTCAGGTGGCCAAGTACTTCACAGTCACAGACCTCTCCACTCAGTAACAAACAGGGGACTTGGAGCTCAAAGCCTAGCTGCTTCCTTATCCTGAAGGACTCCACAGCCCAAGAACAGCAAGAAATGTAGCTAGTAGGAAGCATTTACATATACTTCTAGCTTCCTCTTATCCTAGATCACCTGAAACATATGCTCCTGGTGTACAGGAACTGAAATAAATTCACAAAGGGATCAACAGCATGTTCGGGGAGAGGGGTGCGTGGAAGAACCATCGAACTGAAATAGTCAATAAGCATTCTTCAAGGTTAAGAATGGAAAGAAAACAATGAACAAACAGAGGCCTAGAGGATATCATCAAGCATACTATCATATGTGCAAATGAGGCTTCCAAAAAAGAAATGACAGAAAGGGATTAACGACTTTTAAGAAATGGCTGAATACTTTCCAAATTGGATGACAAACATTAGTCCACAAAAAGCCCAAAGAATCCCCCAAAACCAAAGGAGAAGAACATTGAGGAACATCCTAGTCAAATTGCTGAAATCATAATTCAAGAAAAAAAAAATCTTGAAGGACACAAGAGGAAAAATGACTTCTCATATACAGGGAGGTCAGAAGGCAGTAAGAGGACATATTCAAGTGTTGAGTGTTGAAGAACAATACCTATCAACTGAGAACCCTATATCCTGCAAAACTTTCCTTTTAAATAAAGATGAGTAAAAGATATTCACACAGAAGCAAGGCTGAGGTAGTCCCCCACTAATGCACCTGCCCTAAAGGAAGTCCTTCAACTGAAAAGAAGGAACACTCAGTTGTTACTAAAACCCATAGGAAGAAATAAAGCACCAAAAAGATAAACACATAGGATAATATGGAAGACTGAACATGTATTTTTCTTCTCTTAACTGATTTAAGGTTAACTGCATAAAATATTGTAAAACCATTGCTGGACGTAAAGATGTAAAAATATGGCAGTTATAACACAAGCAGATGGAACGATATGTAGCTGTATTGCTACTCAGTTTCCAAGTTTTACTGGTATTTTATTGATACTAACCTGAAGTGATGCATATTGTAATTCCTAGAGCAACCACTAGAACACACACACACACACACACAAACACACACACACACACCATATTCATTCCTTTGTTGGTCTCTTTACATTAGAAAATATCTACTTAATTCAAAAAAAAAAAGACAGCATAAGAGGAAGAGACAAAAGACAGACAAACTAGCAAAATGGTAGATATGAATCCAACGATATTAGTCACTACATTAAATGTCACTGTATTAAATGCCACTATCAAAAGGTAAAGACTGTCAAGCTGGAATATTAAAAATTCCAAACAAACGAGTAAGATTCAAGTATATGCTGCATAGTTGAGACAGACTTTAGATTCAAAGTACAAATAGGTTGAAAATAAAAGAATAGCAATAGACTTAATAGGGAAATAGTTCCATAAAAGGGCAGAAGGGGCTATCCTAATATTAGACAAAGTCAATTTTAAAATAATTTTTTTACTCTTGACAAAGAGGGACATTTCATATAATAAAAAGAGACCATTCAAAGGAGTGTGTCACCACAATGTTTATAGCAACATTATCAACAGCAAGTATGAAAAGAGCCCAAATAGAGCCCAAATGCCCATCAATGGATGAATGGATAAAGAAGATGTGGTGTGTACACACACACACACACACACACACACACACAAAATGGAGAATTACTCAGCAATCACAAAGAATGAAAACTTGCCATTTGCAGCTATGTGGATGGAACTAAAGGGTACCATGCTAAGCAAAATTTGAGAAAGATAAATATATGAGTTCACTCATGTGGGGACTTTAAGACACAGAAAAGATGGATATAGGGGAAGGGAAGCAAAAATAATATAAAAACAGGGAACGGGACAAAAAAATAAGATTCTTAAATATGGAGAACAAAAAAAAAACAAAGGGTTACTGGAGGGGTTGTATGTGGGGGAATGTGGCTAAATGAATAAGAGGCATTGAGGAATCTACTCCTGAAATCATTGTTGCACTATATGCTAACCTGGATATAAATTTTAAAAAATAATAAGAAAGGATTGCATCATATATACATATATATATATATATATGACAAACACTATATATGACATTCAGACACACCCCAAATGACAGAGTTCTGAAGTACACACAGAGAAAAAATAGTGACAGAGTCAAAGTTAGCAACAGGTAATTTCACAGTAATAGCTAGAAATCCCAACACCCAGCTCCAGTAATTAATAGTAGACAGAATATCAAGCTCTTTAAGAATCGAATAGTCTCAACATAAAGTGACTGTTTTTAATAGCCTACACCACCTAACAATAGCAACATACATACCTTTTGAGGTCACATGGAACACATTACAAGATAGACAATATTCTAGGCCTTGAAATAATCATAAATTTAAAAGGATACCAATCATACACTGTTCTACAGTCACAATATAAAGAAATGTGTGAAGTCCCCAAATTGCAAGTTTAACTCAACACTTCTGATTAACCTACAGGCCAAAGAGGAAATTCCAAAGAAAATTACAAGATATTTTGAAGTCAATGAAGACAAAAGGCACAACATACTCAAGTTTACGCAATGCAGCTGAATCAGGGTTACGAAGGAAATTTATACCTTCGCTCACCAGTGTTAGAAAAGAATCTCACATTAGGATCCGAAGTTCCCACCCTGAAAAGCAAACTAATCGCAAAGCAAGCAGACTCCATTATAATGAGAAGTTCATAAAAAGGTGGATCTCTGGAGATGGAGCAGATCAGTGGATTTCCATTGTGTGGGTATGGGTGCAACCACTGTCTGCATTGTGAAGGGCTCTTTTTCCGGGGATGGAAAACTGGACAGGAAATTGGACAGGAATGTTGACTGGGAAACTCCATAGATACTTTCAAGTTAATACATTTTAGTTGTGTAATTCAATGACTTATTGCATTTGTACTTCAATAAAGCTAATAAAATACAGTCGGCCTAACCAGCGATGGAAAAATGTGCATAAGCATAAACACCGCAAATAATGAAATTCAGCCTACCTGATTTGAGCTAGCCAGTGCTAAGCCCAGAGACTTAAGAATTTACTTAATTCTGCTCTTTAAAGTTTTACAGTCAATAAAAAAATATCCCCTTAGTTCACATATTTCATTTTCAATGGATAAAGCTATTTGCCCATTGTCTTACTTTTCAAAATTAAAATTTGTACTTAGAATCTAAATGTTATTTACCCCTGAAATATTAAGTCAAAAGCTCTTTGTTCCCGCAATGGTGTGAATAGCTTGGCAAGTAGTCACAGTTTTGTGGGTTTTTTTTTTAACCCTCTCAGTATGGATGGATCTTGTTTCTCCTCTTTAGTAAGACAGTCTGCTCTTTCAAATGTAATTCTATTTAATTGCAACAAATGATCCTAACTGTGGCCAAAGATTTATAGACATACATAGTTATCATCAAAATGGCTCATTTATTTGATAATAGTCAAGAGCCACATTCTCCAATAAAATTGCTCTGAAACTAAATTTCACTGACCAAAGTTCTAGTATCAAATGGATTTCTATTACCTGAAATCCTGAAAACAGTCTATCTGGGTCCTAATTACTCAACAATCTATTACAAGGTTTTTAAATGTTAATCAAAGAATGGAAAATTTGAACCTTTTTAAGGGAGGTTCAGGAAATTGAGTTCTTTAAAAAGTAGGGTTTTGAGGAAAAACAGCTGAATCCTTCTAAAGTCTATTTCTAAATATAATGGCAAAAAGCTAAGACGAGTTAAATCATGCATTTTCAACAAGGGGACTTCCTCACGGAAGTGAGAAATCTTAGATGTTACAATTATGTTCCAAGGTCCAGAGGACATGGACAGGATATAATAGATCTGTGGTATTAAAGTTTCACAGGGCAGTGATTCTCGGGGGAAAAAAAGAGGTCTATAAAAGATTCTTAGTGGGACAATAACATGAAGAACATAATTTCCAAATAGTTTACTTGGCTCTCTCCATTTTTTTCCACCTAGGTTCATTTAATTTCATTATCCTTACAGAAGTGAACTCTTTCTACCTTAAAACAGGAGACAACATTACAAATACAAAAGCAGTCGCCATACCCACTTCCAGCAATTAATAAGTCAGTAGTATTTCTGACCTTTCATGCCACAAATCAAACAATACAGACAAGCATTTAGACAAATAATCAAGTCATCTCATGGAAAAATTGCGATTATTTTTTGCTCTTTATTTTCATAATATGTAAATTCTATATAACTTAGTATGCAGCCTAAGTTATATGTTGTTTTCAGTTTTCTTAGCCTGCATCTGTAAACAAAAACGGCAAGAACTGTGCTAATCTAGTACACTGGCATTTTCTTGGCTGACCTAAATTATAAAGGACTTGCTTCAAGACCATCAAGCAAACTAATTTTAGGCACCAATTACATCTCACACATGCTATAGTTAGTTATTCAGAAGTCATAATGTAGATGCATTAGAGGAACTGGCATAGTATAATTTCAGAAGAATTAGTTGGCATATTGCTTTCTGAACTATTTGAAAAATAAGCCCAATGATTTGATTCAGTATTTTTAGATGCAAAAATGTCTCCATTATGATCAATTTCCTCATTTCATCTTCAAGTGGCTTTCATCCTACCAAATAAGTTTTGTGATAAAAAAAAAAAATTGCAAAACTTCCAATTTAAGTGAAATCTATGCACTTCTTTCAGAAGTACTATGAAATCAAGTTATTCCTTAAGAAATTTAGCAATTCTACCAAATGTTATACCAAAAACATGATTTACAGAAACAGAAGGAATACTCAGATATAGTAAATTAGTTTCTTCAGGAATCTTAAGTATTTTTTTTAAAGATACTGCTTTAGTATTTAGTTGATTATATATTTTACTCGAAAGGCTAAAAAAACAGTGAATCTTGATTTATCAACATGTATTTGTACAAAGGACATAAACAGTGTACTCATTTTAATAACCTTTAAGTCAAAGAATGGGACAGACAATACAACCACATTGGGAAAAATTCTTGATTCTCCCAAGAGAAAAAAAGTTTAAAGACCTAAGATATAGTTTTAATGATGGTAAACGAGAGGCATCATCATAAAAAACTTAGATGGTAAATTTTAGGGATTTTCGAGCAAATCTGTCCATCATACCCATTACATTTTTCTCTCCCAACTTTGCCAGTGGCATTTAAATTTTAAGATTTAGATATGGTAAGGATAGGTTTTATGTTAACTTGGCTAGGTCATAGCAAATATTGTCCAGATATTTGGACAAACATGGCTGAATGCTGCCGTGAAGGTATTTTTGGAGGAGATTAATAATTAAAACAGATGACCTTCCATAGTGTGGTAGGCCTCACCTAATCAGTTGAAGTCCTAAGGAAGAGACTGACTTTCCTAAGAAAGAAGGAATTCTGTCAGCAGACCGCCTTTGCGCTCGATCTGAAACATCAGCTGTTCCCTGGGTCTCCAGGTTGCTGGTCTGTTCAGATTTGGGATTTACAAGTCCCTGCAATCATGGGTCAAATCCTTTAAACTTCTTTCCACACACACACACATATACCCTATAGCCTAGTAATTCTTTTTCTCTGGGAAATCCTGACTCCTATAGATTTATAATGCTTTCTTCATTTTTTAAGAGTGATTCAATATTACTGAAAGGGTTTTAGATTAATTAGGAATCCCTCCCATGTAATACTATTTGAAATGCAACCACTATTAAAATTTACACTTCTCTGTAATGAAGGTAATGGAGAGGCAGACACACACAGAGTAAGCCACAGAGCCCTTTTTCCAAGGGAAAGAAACCAGTTCAGATAAGCAAAGACAGATGTGTAAGGTCACAAAATCATCTGATGTTAGAGCCAGAAATAGAACTGCCTCTGCCTATATCGGAGATGTACTCTTCCACTAGAATAACTCTTCCTAATTGTGTATGGTGCCTATGTGTATATTTTACTAAGAAGTCAAGTATTGTTCTTGCATCTTGTCTCTAGCTGACAAATTTCTTGTCTTACTTCTGATTGTAATTATCATCAAGAACTAGAATCATTACCAAGCCCTTAGTTACCTACAATTTTTTTTTAAATTTTATGGAGCAAATGTGAGAGGGACAGAGGGAGAGAGTGGGAAGGTCAAGCAGGCACCACACTCAGCATGGAGCCCAGTGCGAGGCTCAACCTCATGACTGAGCTCACGACCTGAACCGAAATCAAGAGTCAGATACTTAACTAACTGAGCCCCCCAGGTGCTCCTACACCTTTTTTTTTCTTACTGTAATTCAAGTAATTAAGTATTTTGTGGTTGCCCTAGAATTATGATACCCATCTAAGGACGCCGTCTTAGATTTTCTGCAGTCAAATGAAAATATCTACTGAACAGCCAAGGATAATGCTGGAAGAATAGAAACTATGCATCACTTCAATGCCATAGTTAGTGACAGAATTATGCCCAAGAGGGGAGTAAACAGGAGTTCTGCCCAGAGTGAAGGGGAACAGAAGTGTGTAGATGGAGTGGGGTTTTGGCAAATAGGATCAGGGAAGAATTCTGAGAGAAAATAAAACCTGGTTCAATTCTTGCCTTAATGAGGAAAAAAAATAATAAAAGAATGGTGCTCTAGGTAATGAGACTAGAACAATCCAGGGATGTGGACAGACCAAAGGACTAAGCAGGAAACTAAGCTGTAGCAGGTTTCAGTAGGGACAGTGATATAGTTGGGAAAGCATTGTCATCCCAGTTACGGTTACAGGTTTGGACAGAGAGTATGACTGGAGGTTGAAAAACTAAGTAGAAGGCCAACACTGTACTCTCAGTGTCAAGGGCAAAAGCTAGGACTGCAGTCTCAGGACAAAGGTATTACGACTAGAAGCGGGAGGGGGCGGAATTTGAAAAATGATGTCAAGAGGCAGAATCAGCAGCACCTATGGAATGTTTCAGGTGTGGAGGGGAGAGGGCTGCAGTCCAGAATGATCTAGAGATCTTAGCTGAGCTCAAGAAGGGGGACAGAAAAACAGATCTGGGGGAGAGGATAGAATAGAAGGGCAGTAACATAGTGAATAGAAAAGTCCTGTGGACTACTCTCATGGAGTTGTTCTGTTACCGGTTGACTACGAGGCCTGGAGCTCAGGAAAGAAGTCATGGTGGTGACAGAGGCTGAAGTACCAGAGGCACACAAGTAGTGGAGACCATAGTAATTAAGAAGATCACTTGGGCAAAGCATCATATATAAACAAATTTCTTCTCACTATATTTTTCTTGTCCTCAAGGTTGCTTTTTTCATCATCATCTACCTCATCTTGTTTTAGGATTTAATGGCACCAACAGCTACTCCCAGTCTCCTATCTTTGGAGAGAAAAAGGAAATCGAGCTTGGATTTGGTCTGAGAGCCATGTTGCTTGTGATCCTTAGGAAGAAAGGGTATGTAGCAGCACTAACCTGTTTTAAATCTCCATTCCCTGTTTCTCAATTCCCCAATTCTGTCACATGTGTATACATGTGTATACACATGTGTATCTTAGATGTTTTTCAAAACTAAGACACGCTTGTGGTATCTGTGTAAAATTAAAAAAAAAAAAAAAGAATGTTAATCATCTCCCTCTGCAGCCTTCATCTGAAATTATCAACTAATTCTATTTAATAACATACTATTCCAGGACTGTCAGCATTGTGTACAGTGGGCTCTTGACAAAAGTTATCCATTGATTTTTTACTTTCAGGGGGTGGTGCCCCAACCCTTGGGTTGTTCAAGGGTTAACTGTACACTTGCGGTCAAAAATAATGTAAGAGAGGAAGAGGCTGGGAAGATGGGGGAGTAGGAGGACTCTGAGCTCGCCTCCTTCCATGAATACAACTAGATTACACTTTTATCAGCATAAAAGCCTGAAAAATGACCCAGAGACTGGCAGAAGTAAAGGTAGAGAAGAAAGATCACGTAGGTCAGAAGGGCAGAGGTAAGGTTTGGAAGTGGAACGGACCTTGTCTCTGTGCCTTTGGGAGAGAACTGGCTCATGGATAAGGGGAGAAACAGACTATCACACCAGGGAGCCCACAAAAGGAAGAAAAAAAAAATCCCAATATCTGGCTTTGAAAGCAAAAGGGGCCAAATTTCCTGAGTTCTTACACTAGCAAGACTAAAATCCTCAAATTTGAAAACTCCATGGCCTCATTTGGAGAAATGTCTGTACATGTCTTCTGCCACTTTTAATTGGATTATTTGTTGGGTGTGGAGTTGTATATGTTTATGTATTTTGGATCCTAACCCTTCATTGATAGGTCATTAGTAAGTATCTTCTCCTTTTCAATAGGTTGCCTTTTAGTTTTGTTGATTGTTTCCTTCACTGTGTGGAAGCTTTTTATTTTGACTTAGTCCTGATGGTTTCTTTTTCCTTTTATTTCCCTTGCCACAGGAGAGCTATTTAGAAAAATGTTGCTGGGGCCAATATCAGAGAAACTACTAGCTGTACTCTCTTCTAGGATTTTTATGGTTTCAGGCCTCACATTCATGTCTTTAATCCATTTTGAGTTTATTTTTGTATATGGTGACAGAAAGTGGTCCAGTTTTCCCCAAGACCATTTGTTAAAGAGATGGTCTGTTTCTCAGTGTATATTCTCTCCTCTTTTGCTTAAGAGCAATTAATTGACCATCTAGCTGTGGGTTCGTTCCTTAGTTTTCTATTCTGATTTTTATGCCAGTTCCTCAAAAATTACAAATAGGACTACCCTACCATCCAGTAATTGCACTACCTCCCCCCAAAATACAAAAAATACTCATCAAGAGGGATATATGTACCCTTATGCTTATTGCAGCATTATTTACAATTGCCAAATTATTGAAGCAGTCCAAGTATTCGTTGACTGATGAATGGATACAGAAGATGTTGTGTATATAAAGACACAATAGAGTATTACTCAGCCATAAAAAATAATGAATTCTTGTCATTTGCAATGACATGGATGGAGCTAGAGAATATTGTGATAAGTGTAATAAGTCAGAGAAAGATGCATACCATAGGATTTCATGCATATGGGGAATTTAACAAAAGAGCTAAAGAAAAAAAAGAGACAAACAAGAAACAGACTCAACTATAGAGTACAAATTGATGGTTATCAGGATATAAGGGGGTGAAGGGACAGGTGAAATGGGTGACAGGGATTAAGGAATTCACTTGGTGTGAGGAGCACTGGGCATCAGATGGAAATGTTGAATCACTGTGTTGTACACCTGAAACTACTATTATACTTTAAGTAACTGGCATCTAATTAAAAACCCAATTTGTTGTTCTAGGTACATTGCTAAATACAGAGATGTATGTGGGGGTAAGTGACAATATCCATAAGGAGCTTATAGTCTAATAAGGGAAACAAAGTCTATTGGTTTTGCTTCCTTAAGTACAATGTATATGGCCAAGTGCAAGGCCAGGGGAGGAAGGCAGTTGAAGAGATGCATGCATGCATACATGAATAAATAAATAAACTCCATTATCTCTGTTGTGTAAAAGCACAGCACTATGAAATCCTGCAGTTAAGCATCTTGCCTTTAAAATTTGCTTTTTGTTCACTTACCCATGTAATATTTATTAGGGTTGATCACATTATATGCATTTGTAATTTAAACAGACAACCCTCTTAGCCCGTGACGACTCCGATGACTCAAACCCTACCTTATTTCAAATGTTATCCTCTCCTGTTCTATTTCATCACTGCCCTAATCTTGTTTAGTCACCCTTGTAACTTCTAGTGTTAATTATGGGGTCCTTAATCACTGTCTATTAAAATTGGGCCTTATGCATCTATTTCAGTTAGGAATAGAAAATGCAGGAAGACTACAAATGTATGAGGCTGTTGTACCAAGTAAATATTTGGTATCTGGGATTAGCCTGAGACAAAATGGCAAAGTAGGCAAACTGTGGTCTGAATACTTAATCCCCCTTTTCTGTCCTTATCAGCAAGACCTCTCAGTGCTATACTAACCACTCCTCCAAGACCTAGATGGTATAGTTTTGATCAAGGTGCCGTTGTTTTCATTTCTCATCACGAAAGTGGACATTTTTAACCTGAAATAATGCATCGTTCTTAAGAGGTATTTTCTGCTCTCAGACACAGAATATAATCTCTTCCTTTAAATCATACCACAGCACACACTTCTACCAGCAGTCCAAGTTGTATATCAGCAATATATTAAAAAGTCATATAATTTCAATGTACTTCACAAAATGTTTTGAGATGGAGGTGGACATAGTTTAAGAGAAAGAATAGGTCACGTGTTTCTTGATCTTAAACTTGTTAGACCACAAGGTATATACAATCAGACATGTTAACATTATACACATGTACATCCATACAAGTACTTGTCACTACTTGGTTTAACATGCCTTTCCCACATAGCTACCATTTACTAGGTACTACAGAAGGCAGTAGCTATGAATAGTGGAGGTATGACCTTGTAAGAGATTCAGTTGGGTCATCATATGCTACTAATACTCAGGAGATATTTACAGTGTGGAGTTCAAAACAGGATGTGCTGGAGATACAGGTAGGGTAAAGAGGATTAGGAGAGTGTCATCTACCTCACATTGGATGTACTTGACAGTGACAACGTGAAGGAAAGCTGCTCAAGTAGAATCTTAAACAAGAGGCCAGCATGACAGAGAGGCAGATGGAAACATCTGAAAATGTACAGATCATGATCAAAGAAAGAACCAGTATGTACAGTACAAAAATAACACCTACAACTGTGTATGGCTGCAGAACAGAGAGTGTGTGGGAGATGGTAAAAAAAAAAAAACAAAAAAAAAACAAGAAACAAAAAAAAAAAACCCTAGAGTCAGGTCACATGCCATTCCAAAGAGTTTGGGCTTTAATCTTTTCAGCATAGACAGTAGGAAGCTGCTGAGAAAACTTAATTGGGAGAAGGGTGCATTTGAATTTCACCAAGATCACTCTAAAGACAGTGTTAAAAATCGATTATAGGGTAAGATAAAGTAAAATGGTAACAGCAATCATCTATGGGTAAAGGATGAAGGCCCAACTAAGGCAGGAACTGAAGACAAGCAGGAGTAATTAACAGCAAAGGCCAGATCAGAAGCAGCATCAACAGAAAATAGAGGCTTATTCATGGGGCCATGGAGTGGAGAAAGCAAAGTGAGGAAACTGGAGGAACCCAAGAAGGCACCTTGGGTTCCAACTTCGGTACAAAAGGGAATCCAAGTATTAAGTGTTAACTAGGAAGTCTCCTGCCTCTGCTGCTTGGACACAGTGTCCCTGTTTGGCCAGCCTTGCCCAACACTACAGGGGCACATGGACTCACACAGTCTCATTTCCTCTGTTCCTCTCAAGGATCTTTTCATTTTCAATGCTCCAAAATGCATATTCTATCGCTTTCTGGCTCTCCTTTTCTTAGGTAATTAGGCTTGTATCTTCAACTTGTCTCCCATCACACTCCTTACCCAAAGATACTTCAATCAACTTGATATTTATCTTGCCACAAAGATCAAGTTCCTGAGAGAAGTTAAATATTATTATTTTGGATGTATTGTTCCAAGTAGGCAATAATTGGCATCCCTGAGAAATAAAATAATCAAAATATTTAACAATGTAATTCAAGGATCTTTAAAGACCATAAATGTATTTTACTCTATAAGTTCAAAGAGCTCATTGTTTTCCAGGGAAAAAAACCTCAAAAATAGTCAACCCGGAGACAACACAGTTGACTGGAAAAACAGGAGTATTTGGGAAGACAGGCAGAAGAGAAGAGTAAGGGAAAAAATGAGGCAGCTGGCCACTGACTACTTCAGATCATAGTCTAGAGGATGATGGAACAATGCTTGCAAAACTCATTCAACACATACATCCATACACACACAAAAGGCGGAGTTTAGAATTTTATACTCTGCTGGATAGCATGTGGGTAACACACACACACACACACACACACAAGCGCGCGCGCACACACACACACAAAGCCTATCAGTATGTTTTAAGCAAAAGTATTTCATAGTATCTTTGCCATGTATACTTATAATCAAAACTACTGGAGCCATCCAAGAGATGAGTGGAAAGAGTGCGAGTAACCAGCGCCAGTGGGCACTCAAATCTGTCAAAAGTAGAACTACGGCCGAGATGAATTCTGGATTATAGTAATAGAAAAGAATGCAAATGCGGCCACAGAAATTGAAAGACGAAGTTAAAAAAATGATCTAAAAATGTGGTCTCCAGATTCTCATTTTGTTTCCTTTAGATAATTTGAAGCCAATCAATTGAACAATGGTGACTTTAAAGATTTTTACCAATAAAAAGGTAAAGGTTAAGGAATCTAATAAGGTGGTGGGAAAAACGTTTAGAAGTAAAAAAATAGAAAATACAGTAATTTTTACATTGATTATATGAGGAGGGAGTTAAAAAATACTGTTTAATGATCTAATTATGGGTATTATATAAATCTTAGTTTAAATGTAACTACTGGATTGGAAATAAAAATAGGTAGCTTACGGGTACCTGGGTGGCTCAGTGGGTGAAGCACCCAACTTTGGCTCAGGTCATGATCTCAGGGTTCAGGAGTTCAAATCCTGTGTTGGGCTCTGTGCTGACAGGTCATAACCTGGAGCCTGCTTTGGATTCTGTGTCTCCCTCTCTCTGCCCCTGCCCTGCTTGCATTCTGTCTCTCCCTCTCTCTCAAAAATAAACACTTGAAATAATAAAGCTATCCATTTTTAAAAAATTAATAAAAGATCAGAAAAAATTAAAATACCCCCTTTTCTCTTCTAGTGACTTAGAGGATTTAATGCTTTGTAAACAATTTATGAATATTTCACAAAAAAGAAATTTGATACACATAATTTGGGGAGAAAGATCCCAAATTCAATTGTGCTTGGACACTTTGACTATGAGCTCATATTTCTCTTTTATCAGACAAAATTTTATCAGTTTATTATAGTACTTCCTACTGGTCAAGGAGTCCCAAACATCTGTTTTGAAGAAATATGAATGGATGCTGATAGGGAAACAAATGAAGTTATAGAATAGCCTTATTAGGTCATAGCAGCATTTGGATTAAGTGGATTAGTCTGAATTTTTAAGTCTTGTCAATACTTCCACTTCATTTGAGCTTCATTCAGAGGTTTTATTGCTAGGCTTCAGTTAGGTGTTAGTCTAACATATCATAGCCTGTATTTTATCAGCACCCTTCCAATACATGGATCCAGATTTTATATATGTATGTGTATATATATATATATACATATGTATGTATATATATATATATATGTATATATATATATAGATAAAAAATTGAGACCAACCAACATGAGACCAAACCTACATTCTTCTTTGTAAAGCAGCTGGTTATCTAAGCATTATTTCTAAGAGCCCCCAAGGTCAATTTAATTCAACATTACAAATAAAGGAGTGTTATTCTATTATCTTTACTGTAAGTCTTAGGCATCATAATAGTCTGTACATGCCAGGAAGACAGGGCTCATGACCCTTCATGCTCACTCTAGGACTGAACACAGTACCTGACACATAATACAATCCTAGTATGTATATAGGTGTGCAACAGCCTAGACTGAATAAGGAACAATGAAATAAAATCCTTTAGATTAAATTAGGACATAAGAGTTGAATTTATCATGCAGAAGTACTTTCTTGCAAGAGCAAGTCTTTATTTCCAGCTAATATTTAACCATCCATAGGAGGCCCATTGCCTAAAATTATATGAAGACCGCTTTTTATCAGTTTCAACACCTCATTTATAAGTGTTGATATATAGAAATTTGGCAGACATGGGTGGTTTTAACTTGTAATACACTTATATTTGATATACTATGTAAAAAGCAAAGTCTGTAGATTCTAAGAAAAACCTTTCAGGAGAGTATGAAAACAAACTGAAAACATTGGATCATATTTGATCATAAAATATATCAAATAGCTACCTAAAATCATCATAAGCATAAATAACAGTTGGCATATGTAATGGCATTATTTCAAATACTGCATGCGGTCCAAGGCAATAACCAGCTGTTAATGTCATTGTGCTCTCCTACGCAACTTACTAAAATTATTTTTCAGTATATCCAGTAATTACTTTTGGCACATACTTCAGTCCTATAACTTGTTCTCTTCTATCTCAAGAGCTTTCAATCTGATTACATTTTTCCATAATGTAAAAACCACAACTCCACACAGGAATCTACATAGAGATTTCTGTGTCCTTTCTCCCTGTTTTATCTCATGGAGGCTTCCACTGTTACAAATGGCTATTTGAATTTCAATGGAAACCAAAGTGATGTATCTTTACCACACTCTCCGTTGATAGGAACTCTACTGTTCCCATCTGAGGGCTGTGATCTTTGTTGTTTCTTATGAAGGAGTACCCACTGATTTAGGAAATATTAGTTTTAGCTGAGATAGAACTGGTGTCAATTAGGAAGCTTTCTCAGAAGAATGGTCTTTAGTCTGAAAAGGGCAGTCTTACCAAGTCAGGATTTATTTTTGAAGGATTCTGAGCACTTGGTCAGTGAATCTTAGTTAGCTAAAGGTCTCTCTCTAATCCTAGTTAGAGGTGAAACAAATTTTATTTAACAGATTCATTAAGTGTGTACTGGAAACAAAGCGGCACCCAAGGTTTTTTACATGTTTGGAGCTTGAAATGATACATTGGGACAATACAAGATTAAGCCACAACCATCCTGAGCACACTTTATAAATATGATCTCCTTGGCAATGGTTTTCTAGATTACTTACAGATTAGGTCATTAGGAATGAGTAAGACTTTGCCAGAGTCTTCTGATTCCATAAATTCTCACTCTATCTGGTCTATCAAGGGGAGAACTGTTTCTTTCCCAACATAAGGGATCTTCAAAGGTCTGGACTTTGCCATTGAAACCATGCATATTCAGTATTTCAGAGAGCTCTGTTATCCATTTGCCATCCACGCACATGCGCACGTGCACACGCACACACACACAGTTCTGGCATGATGGCTACATTTGTAGATGATGCTCCCTCCAGATTTGAATACACAAGTTTTTTTTTTTTTTTTGTTAAGTGGGTGAGTGATTCATTCTGTGTTTTACAATTAGAAAGAGCATTTACTATCACTCTAGTCATCTAAAGAAGAAAAATCAAGGTCAGAATAGAAAACAACTGGCAGATTAACCTAGGTTCATTACTTCTAGACCCTGAGCTAATTTTTCTTATGCAAATGTATTGCTTAAAAACAGCTATTTATAAAAGCTCTAAAAACTTTAGTCATTGGCCACCTTTTTCTTGTTTAAGAAAAAGATGAAGCTTATTTCATTATCACTGAGTTGGGTGTAATAAGCATTTCTTTCTAAAGGATAAATAAATTCATCCAAGACATTATAATCCTTAGGATTTTTAAATTAACTTCATCTTCAATCACTTAAAAATTTTTATATTGTCCTTATGTTGTGATACGTACATTACTTTCTTATAAAATATAGTATGATCCACACATAATCCATATGAACCCAGTCATGATTCATTTTGAATGAATACCAAGAAAACATTTTTTATAGAGCTGGTGAGAGAATGGAAAACAGGTAACATCCTACTCTGTTGGTGGGAGTGTAAGTCAATACAGACTTTTGGAAAGCAACTTGGCTGTATCAAAATTTAAGGAGTATATGTGCTTTGACCCAAAACTTCTACAGTTTGGAATCTGTCATCCGTTATGGTTGCACAAATATATGACATAGTAACACATGCATAGTTAGTGAGTTAGTGTAAGAAGCTTGAGTCAACCATCAAGAGTTACTTTCTATGAATCTACAGTCTGAGTTTTATTTGAAAAGAAAAAGCAAAATGAAACAAACAAAGCAGCTCCTCATGGGTTTGTGGGCTGAGTAGGAGGTGAGGAAGTAGCCTACACAACATGGAAGCACCTAAAGTTTTGTTACATAATATCCATTCCTTAAGTGCTAGCATCCTGTCCTCTCAACTCTTACTTGTTTAACTCGAACCCATTTAATCTATTTTACTTCCCATTTGTCCCCAAGATAGGCCCTTTTTTCCTAATGGCTTGGTTGTCACACAATTCCATAAAGAGTGTGCTATTCTTACCGTGTACCTCTGCATTTAATGCACTCAAGTTACCTCTTCAGTCAGTATGTCCTTTTCTGGGAGTTCTTTGACAATTACACTCCCACAGTTCCCCTTCCAAAGGGGAGTCTCTGATTACATAGTCAGGGCATGGGATCTCCCACCTTGTGCCATTACAATTTTGGGGCCGAGTCTACCCTATATCCATCATCTAACTCAATTAGATTCCCTCTGAAGAGTTTCACCAACATAGTAATAGCCTCCAAGACTCAATCAATTACTAGCTGTTCTTGGAGCTGGAAATCATGCAGAATCAGGAGCCACAGAAGCCCGAGGGCTATCTGTGCTAATTAACACACAGGAGAATCTGATTGTAGGCACTTAGAAGGAGAAAAAGAACCAAGTGCGGGCAGTGAGAACAAGAATGGATGGAGAAGAACAGAGGGGGACAGACACGGCTACTTTCTTCCCAAGGCTTCTTAGTTGTACCTGAGAAAATCCAGTAGTTCATCTCCTTTTGTTCTACTGCACATCCCGTCATTTTAATAAATAGGTTTTTAGTGAGGCCAACATGACAGTCTTATTTTCAATAACTCATCAAGAAATATCCCTGGGACTATACCTGTATCAATTCCAAATCTACCCATCTTACAAGATCCAAAATCTTTTCATGTGATAAAAGAAAAGAACACAGTTCCAACTTACAGATTATTCTTTCCCTGAATACACCACATAGTCTGTGCCTGACAACGTAAGTCTAGATGCTACCAACCTCCATCTATGATGCTGTAGTGTTGATAGGCTGTGAGTAACAAAACTGGAACCTTCTTTAGGGCAGAGGTAAGCTGCTCCATTTCTTCAATACTTTCTGTATATCGACCACTCCATAGGCATTCGAGAAATAGGTTAACTAAGCCCCTAAGCCTATGTTCCAAAAAGCTCACTCAAATAAAATAATTAAGGCATCACTTCTACAATTGAGAGAGCTAGTGAGATACTTCAATGATAAAGGGGTCCTTAAAGAAATGTTACACTAGAAAATGGGAGTCAATTTTGAAAAAAAAGATCAAGCCAACAAACACTGCCTAAACATTTAGGGTTACATACATGTGATCAGCACCAATTTCATGTTTGAAACCCAGAGATAATCTCATGGAAGAAAAAAGCAAATAAAATATTGCTGTTAGTTTCTTAGATCTCTTACATAGAAATATTTTTCCAGAAATAGGATAAGTGAGAGAGATGAAATTTTTAAGTGAAATTACACTCATGACTATTAAAAGGAATTGTCTAGTGGGTAATACAATGAATCACAAACATACAATTCTTGAGGATTTTCCAAATACTACTCATTAGGAAATAAGAGAAATATAGTTACATTTGGAAAATTATTCTTGTCTAGTTTTCATTAAAACTTAATAACTAATCCTTCAAGGGGCACCTGGGTGGTTCAGTAGGTTAAGCATCTGACTCTTGATTTCAGCTCAGGTCATGATCTCACTGTTTGAGAGTTCAAGCCCCACACTGGGCTCTGCACTGACAATATGGAACCTGCAGTATAAAATAAAAATGGAGGGAAAAGAGTCATAAGAGAAAAGAAATTAGGTATGAACTGATCTCCATTTTTCTCTTTCCCTTCCTGCAAACCATTCCCTGTTTCCATTACTAAAGATGATGGATGTGCAAGTTTAGCACTTTATAGACCTTCCAATCCCAAGAAGCACATTGAACTGAGTATAAAGTAGTATCACTGAGAATAGAATATAATCTAACAGATATTCATCATGAACTATCTCTTCATTTTAACCAACCTCTGACTCCTATTTGTCCACCCCATTAAGAGGTTTTACAGTATCTCAACTCACTGCTTGCATATTAGTTTACTAATCTCCTCTCCTTTACTCTGACACAGCACTAATGAGATAAGTCTTCATCTTTGATCCATTGCTTTGGCATCAAAACTCAGCCTCTCTTGAGATATACTCCAGAAGGGAAATTAATGACGCAGACACCAGTTCAATTCTACTCTCCTATACATATACATACAACTCTCCCCACTGCTGATTTCAAGCAGATCTATTAAGGTGTTAGGCATACCCTGATTTAGCATTTAAGGAGGGCTAGCCAACCATCAAAAGTACTATTTATTTCTCCATAAATATTCGTTAGTTTTCAATGTGCCTGCCATGGTGGTGGTAAATACTACTCAAAGCTGTTTATTTTCTTATATTTTTTTAAATTCATTTTTTAATGTTTTATTCATTTCTGAAAGAGAGTGAGGCCGAGCACGAGTGGGGCAAGGGTGGAGGGAGAGATAGATACAGAATCTGAAGCAGGCTCCAGGCTCTGAGCTGTCCGCACAGAGCATGATGTGGGGGGTCAAACCCATGGACTATGAGATCATGACCTGAGCCAAAGTCAGATGCTTAACCAACTCAGCCACTCAGGTGCCCCTGGTATTTTCTTATATTCTATAGGTACTGTTTGAAATGGTTGAACTATGGTTTACTGGTTTTCCTATGTAAAAATTACTGTGCTTCTACTAAGACCTAGAAGTTTAAGACCTTTTATGGCCTTTCTTTTATATATTGGAATAGGCCCACAATTGTTTTCAGACACATAAAAATGAAAGGTCAAATATTCAGATGCACACTTACATCATATCATAGGATCACAATGATATCCAATGTCTAGAAGCTACATGGAACCTATTTTACAAGAGTCAGTCCCCAGGTAGTATTTGATCCATCTGATGCTTTTCTCCAAATCCTCCAAAATCATCTTTCACAGAGTAAAGTCAAGACTTCTCAATCAGTGGCACTACTATGTCTTTCTGTTATTTCCTACTTCAGGTCTTCTACGATATGCCTTTTACCTCCTAACATTCTGACTTACGCTTCATTTCACATTCCAAAAGATAGAAACCAACTAGGTAGGACCCCCTCATTTCCTATTCCTTCAGCACTTAACCTTCATTGTGTTGAATTAAAATGGAGACCTGGCTTCAGAATCTACCACACTCACAAAACCAGGTAGGCCACAGAAGCAAAACCTAATCTAGTATATTCTGCAACGCAAGCAAGGCTTTGTTTATCGGAGGCATTTACAACAAAGAACCTAACAAGATTCTCTCCAAATCCCTGCCATTTGGAAACCTCTACTGTTTTCACCAGTTACTGGTAGCTTTTGCATTTGAAAGCAGTCCTGTGACCATGAACCTTCAAGCTTCATCCTACTTTCAGTGTGCAGATCCCAGTTCATAAGCTGTTCTTTTATGCACAATAAACTAAGATGGCAATTAATCTGAGGTTATTTTCAACACTAGCATGTATATGTTCAAATCATATTCATCCTCCAAAGTGCCACTGAAAAACGCCATTGGCATTTTTAGGAAATCTTTCTTGATGCGTTGTAATGAGAGCAGCTCTTTCTACTCCAAGCTTTCAGGGATGTTATGTATCTTTCTACTGACCGAGCCCAAGCTCTGTAGTCAGATTGATTCAGTTTCCATTTTGCTGTTCACCTCACTCAACTTTACATAATTAGGGAATCGTAGGAGTTGCCACCCAGGCTTGTAGCATGTTCAAAATTTGAAGCATTCAATTCAGGTTTGCTATCAGTTAGGTAACAAAATTAATTGTAATGCAAAATAAAACTATCTTATGGTCAATAGATTTCCCCTATAGGAAAAATTTGAAAATATGGAATTAACAGTGGGACATCAGAAATATGTCCTTACAGTACTTTTTAAAAAGACATTACTTCTTAGTATGATATTGTTTTTGCAGGGTTCCTGCATTTATGATGAATAAAACTGCCACCAATAATCTGGTGGAAAATCAGTTACCTTACAATTTTTTAAATTTTTTTCTGTAATTTCTACCTGTGGCTCCCAGGTTTAAATATTTACTTGCTAACCCTCAAAGATAAGACTGCTGATCTTTTTTCTTTTGAAGAGGCTCTATGAAAAATGCAAATTTTTTTGTATTTAAGGCTTTTTTAACGTTTATTTACTTATTGAGAGAGAGGGAGAGACAGAGAGAGAGAGAGACAGAGACAGAGAGAAAGAAAATCTCAAGCCTGATGCATGGCTCAATCACACAAACCATGAAATCATGAGCTCAGCTGAAATCAAGAGTTGGACACTCAACTAACTGAGCCACCCAGGCTCTCCTCTATATATTTTTTAAAAATTCCAGTATAGGGGCACCTGGGTGGCTCAGTCAGTTAAGTGTCCGACTTCAGCTCAGGTCATGATCTCATGGTTCGTGGGTTCGAGCCCCACGTCAGGCTCTGTGCTGACAGCTAGCTCAGAGCCTGGAGGCTGTTTCAGATACTGTATTTCCCTCTCTCTCTGACCCTCCCCTGATCGATCGATCGATCAATCTCTCTCTCACTCTCTCTCTCTCACTCTCTCAGATTAAAAAAAAACATTAAAACTTTTTTAAAAAATTCAATTATAGTTGACATAAATTTTATTACCATCAGGTATACAACATTGTGAATTTACAATTCTCTGTATTTACAAGATCAATATGCAGGAATCTGTTTAATTTCTACACATGAATAAAGAAGTAGCAGAAAGAAAAATTAAGAAAATCTTGGAGCACTTGGCTGGCTCAGTAGGTAGGGCATGGGACTCTTGATCTCTGGGTTGTAAATTTCAACTCCATGTTGGCTGTAGAGATTACTTAAAAATGAAATCAACAAATGTAAGGAGAAAAGAAGAAAATGATCCTATTTACAGTTGCACCAAAAATGCTATGATACTTAGGCATAAACTAACCAAGAGATCTAAGACTTGTACTCTGAAAACTATAAAAACACTGGTAAAAGGAATTGTAGACAACACACACACACACACACACACACACACACACACACACACACAAATAGACATTCTGTGCTCATGGATTGGAATAACAGATAATGTTAAGATGTCTTTACTACTCAAAGCAATCTAACATTTAATACAATCTCTATTCAAATAACAATGTTTTTCACAGAGCTAGAACAAACAATCCTAAAATTTGTATAGAACCACAGAAGACCCCAAATAGTCAAAGCAACCTTGAAAAAGAGGGGCTCCTGGGTGGCTCAATCAGTTAAGTGTCCAACTTCAGTGTAGGTCATTATCTCACAGTTCAGGAGTTTGAGCCCTGCATCAGGCTCTGTGTTTAAAGAGCCTGGAGGCTGCTTTGGATTCTCTCTCCTTCCCTCCCTCCCTCCCTCCCTCCCTCTGCCTCTTCCCTGTTCTCCCTCTCCCTCTCTCAAAATAAACATTAAAACATTTTTTTCTAAAAAGCAACCTTGAAAAGGAAAACAAAAACTGGAAGCTTCACAATTCTGGACTTCAAGTTGTATTACAAAGCTGTAGTGGTCAAAACAGTTTGGTACTGGCACCAAAGTAGACACAGATCAATAGAGCAGAATAGAAAACCCAGAAAGGAACCTACAATTATAAGGTCAATTAATCTTCAACAAATCAGTAAAGAATATCCAAGGGGGAAGAAGAGTCTCTTCAACAAATGGTGTTGGGAAAATAGGACAGCAATATGCAAAAGAATGAATTTGAACCACCTTCTTAATCCACACACAAAAGTATATTTAAAATGGATTCAAGACCCAAATGTGACCCCTGGCACCATAAAAATCCTCAAGAAGAACATAGGCAGTAGCCTCTCTGATATTGGCTATGCCAACTTCTTTATCGATGTGTCTCCTGAAGCAAGGGAAACAAAAACAGAAGTCAACTATTGGGACTATCAAAATTGAAAGCTTCTGCACAGGAAAGGAAACAATCGACAAAACTATGGCAACCTATGGAATGGGAGAAGATATTTACAAATGACATATCCAATAAATGGGTTAATATCCAAAATATATGAATAACTGGTAAACTCAACACCAAAATACGAATAATCCAATTAAAAATGGGCAGAAGACATTAACAGACATTTTTCCAAAGATGACATCCAAATGGCAAAAGACACATAAGAGATTCATCATCACTTACCATCAGGTCATCAGGGAAATGCAAATAACAACTACAATGGAGGGATCACCCCACACATGTCAGACTTGCTAAAATCAACAATACAACAAACAACAGGTGTTGGTGAGGATGTGGAGGAAAAGGAACCCTCAGTCACTGTTGATGGGAATGTGAACTGGTGCAGCCACTGCAGTTAACAATATGGAGGTTCCTCAAAAAGTTAAAAATTGAACTACCCTATGATCCAAGAATCGCACTATTGGTATTTACCCCCAAAATTCAAAGCCACTAATTTAAAGGGACACATGCACCCCAATATTTATAGCAGCATTATCAGCAACAGCCAAATTATGTAAACAGCCCAAGCGTCCATCCATTAGCTAGATGGATAAAAATGTGAAACATACACACATGGAATATTATTCATTCATATAAAAAGTTGAAATGTTGACATTTATACCACCATGGATGAATTTAGAAGGTATCACACTAAGTGAAATAAGTCAGAGGAAGAGAAAATACCATGTAATTTCACTCATGTGGAATTTTAAAAAGTGAGCAAAGGAAAAAAAATAAACAAACCAAGAAACAGACTCTTAGCCATAAAGAACTAACTTCTGGTGACCAGAGAAGAGGTGGATGGGGGATAGATTAAATAGCTGATGGGGATTAAAGAATGTCCTTGTTCTGATGAGCACTGGGTGATGTATACAATTGTTGAATCACCATGTTGTCCACCTGAAACTAATAGGACACTGTATGTTAATTATACTGGAATTTAATAAAATCCTGGATCTTCTGCAATGTTCACCACGGTAAGTATAGTTACCATACACCATTATTGTAATATTACGGTCTATATTCCCTATGCAGTGACTTTATTTTGTAATTGGAGGCTTGTACCTCTTAATCCCCTTCAAGTATTTTTGCCCCTCCCCCCTCCCATGCCAGCAACCACCCATTGGTTCTGTATTTGAGTGGGTTTTTTTTTTTTTTGGTTTATTTTTTAGATTCCCCATCTAAGGGAAATCAGGAGCTCTTTGTCTTTTTTTATTTCACTCACCATCATGACCTCTAGGTTTATCCACGTTGTCACAAATGCCAAGATTGTTTTACAACTGATACTCCATTATACACATGTATACACACACTGATACACACCCCACCTTTTAATCATTTATCTATTGATGGGCATTTAGGTTGCTTCTGTAATATTTTATGCTATCTCCCATGTATACAATTCTCGCTTTAATACCGTACCTAAAATGTAACAAGAACATAATAAAGATTGTTGAATGGTCTCCCAAAGTTCTTCAAATCTAGCATGAATTGAGTACTACTTTCTGGCATTGTAGATTAAATGGCAACATTTGAAATTCCTTCCAAGATACTTAGTTGCCCTGGCTTTTAAACCAAGTAACATGTACAGGTCTAGCCAATATTTCAGTAGTGGTATTTAAAGTTAATGGGATTCCTGGCCATGTCCTTCTACCACAGTATTTTGCCTAATAGAGGTCAAATGACTGATATGCCTTCTAAGAGAATTTAGCAATGAAATCAGAGGTTAATTAGCCTCACTCCTTCTTACAAATGCTAAATGTCTTAAAAATTACTGCAGTATCCTCTAGATAGTACAACAGTGCAAACAAAACATTATACCATCACCTGGGGAATAGTGTTCTAATATACATTTAATTGAAAGATTATCTTTGAAGTTTTAACTTTTAAAGTAAGCGTGAGCTATTTATTAACAAGTAAAATATTAGTACACTGAATATTTTGGGTTCCAGTACATAACAACATTTTCATGGTTTTCATTAGTGTTCATTTTCTATTTCCATTTAATCAAATTTTGAAAGTATCATCTTAATAAAATCAGGATATAAGATATCTCTGGTTCAGCAGAAGGCTGTGCTAGAAGTAATACTTGACTGGGAGTTCAGAGACTTGGGTTCTAAATGGATTAGTCTATTTAATGAACTGTGTATGGATTTATATAAAATGAAGTCCCCTCCCATTTACAAAACAAGGAAGATTTCGAAGCAATGTTTACCCCAAGAGGATTAAGTAGAATTTTATTTTGGGACAATACAGAAGGACTCAAGTAGGATTATTAGTTTTTTTTTTAAATCCACATTGCCTTTTTAGTTAACCAAATGGAAAAAAAAAACAATTTATCATGATAGTAAATATAAGAAACTAAATCCTTCTATTTCTATTTGAACCCACAGTCCAGGTCCATCCAGTCCACAAGTTTGAGAATAAAGTTAACTGCGATGATTTCAATGGCTTTTATCTAATAAATGAAGTCTGGATCATTTCTCTGGAATTCAGTGAATAGGACAAGATTACTACAAAAGTCCCTTTCACTCTAATATGAAGAAGTTGAAAAGCTTCTCAACACTATGCTCTATAATACCATAAGATGGTATATTTCCTGAAGCAATTCTTCTTGAAGGAATTTTCATCCCTCCAATCACTTCAGTCAATGGGTACTTAGCAGCTACGTCCTAAGGCAAGTACTAATGATGGAATCAAATGTATGATACAATATTTTATCTGAAAAATAATGAGAAATATCTAACCTAGCTAATATCCTAATCTAGGTTTCTTGGGGTCCAGTGAGGACATTTTAAGAGCCAAGTTATCATTTCAATTGCACACACTCAATATGGTTTCAAAATACTGCCCTCTTACCATAGAAGTTACTAAGTTAATACACTGAAATCGAGGAGACCAGTGCTTGGGTCAAGAAGTCGAGATCCTTACTATTCTCCCTGATCTGTTCATTTCTTTTCCCGAGAAACCACTACAGTCCATTTTGATGCCAGGATACAATCAATCCTCATATACCATATCATAAGGATCCGAAGAGATGTATGCCTTCATCTCTGGTAAACAGGTTGAAGCTCAATGGCAACAGTGGAAGGTTTTTGTGGGGTTTTAAGCCTATCAGGGCTGCCTCCAGATCAAGTATACTTTATATATTCCCTCATTCTGACCTAGTTAAAATGATCCCATTATCATGGATCATTTAGATACTCAGAAGAATGATGGCTAGATAGAGAAAGGCTACCTTCTGATGTTTAAAAGTCTTTCTTTATAATTTCATCATCAGTGTCATCTGAGTATTCTGATTGTTTTTTACTATTAGAAAAATAAAAACCACTATGTTATTCACTAGACTTAGTAAACATGAAGAAACCAAAACTTTTCCATTAACTGACATTTCAAATTAGAACATCTTTGGTGCTTTGCCAGATCCATCCCACATCTTTGCCCTCCAAGTTCTTCATGCCCCCACTCCTTTTTCCTCCACCGCCTTCATCTTTGCTGGTTCCCAACTCCACTGTGGCTGTCATGCCTCCCTGATGCCTGGAATAGTGCCTTGTTACCATGGCAATAATCACTTTAAAAAACAATACAATACAATAAAGTAAGTAATAATGAGCGCTTTGGCAGCCTGAACTGTAGCCAAGGAAGGAGAGTAGAGCCAGAAATAGAACTCGGTCTTACTGTTACCACCAACTACTCCCTTGATCAAGCCATTAGACCACTAGATTTCCCTTTTCTTTGTTCACTCTTTTCATATACATACTCCCAGATGATATTCAGCAGCATCTGATTTGAGAGGTGCAGATTGCTTGCTGCTGCGAGGAATAATTTAGCACATTACATAATAAAATAATAACCACAGAAATGAGCCTATGGACCTTAAAAAAATTATAGGTTATCATAGAATTGATAGGCTGCTCCAGTAAAAGCGATCTGCATTTTCAGGGTTCTTGCCTTCCGGAGACTTCTAAAATAATATACACAATAAAAATGTAGGGATACATATATGTATTGAAAATGGTAGATTTGTATTTCATATTTTACTTTCATCACATCAGTTATGAAAAATGTTTTCTTAATTGTGGAGTCATGTGGAACAGAGTTAGGGTAAACATGCCCCGAAGTAGACAGGAAGGCCATATTGTTGTTCAAATCATTTTTATAGAGAATATCAAGTTTTTGTAGGTCTTTAGGGGAAATTATCTAAAAGCTTTCCAAGCACAGAAAAGCACAAAGGAATATATAAAATACAAGCCACCAACTTTAAATATTACCCCAAGGATTTAGAAAATGTAGGGATGTGGGCTGATGATGGGTCTTAAAAGGGTCATTTACTCAAATATTTAAGCACACTTATGACTAGAGATGGGCGATTGCAGTAATAGCTATGACCTCCCCTGGGAACTGAAACATCCCTTCAGGACTTTATAGTCCACTGGATATGACAAATTACCAAATATAACTGCAGTTCATCATGATGAATCCTCCATTAGCAATATGGAGAAACAAGAATTACAGTTATCACACCTTTTTAAGTTAGCCATACCCAGATAGGCCAGTAGACCTACCCAAGGTCAAAGAGCTGGTTAAAAGTTAACACAGTTAACTNTTTAAAACAGTTAACTTTTATATATAATATATAAATATATAATATATATATATAAGTTATTTATATATAAATAATTTTTATATATGAATATATATGAATATATATGTGTGTGTGTGTATATATATATATATATATATACACACACACACATATATATATATGGCAAAAGTCATCTTAGGTCCTTGTGTTAATGAGAAGGATCTTATAAAAATAGAGTTTGTAAGGAAATGGACTAGTGGGCACTATTTTAGAGAATGCTATAAGATGACTGAGAGACCAACACTGTAAGACTTATAAATGCAAGAATGAAAGTAAGCATGAAGTAAGGCTATGTTTAGAATAGAAGAGATGCCAGCTAAAACAAAGAAGGCAAAAAATATATATATAGTGGAGCATCACAGATGTCTAATAGGTATAATTAGGGTATAAAAATCTGTGGAGCAAGAGTGTTGGGGTAAAGAAGTGTTGCCTCTGTAATACTCAGCAAAGCAAGAGTATTACTGCCAATTCTAACCTGTCTTGTAAATGAAACACAATTTAAATGAGAATGCAAAGTGTGCTGTTCTTCTTTAATATTTATTGAATCCCCACAGTGCTCTAACTACTCAACTCCTCGTTGAAATGGTAATAAAAATCCTTGGGAATAGATGAAAAGGGTAGAAAGGAGAAATGATAGGGCAAGGCTGAGTGGAAAGGTAGGGGATCTCAATCAAATAAAAGACATTTATTGAGCCTCTATTACAAACAAGTCGACAGGCATTTTGTTAGGCTCCTTGGGGAGTAAACACTATTATTTAGGTTAATACAGAAATAACTAATCTACGAATAAAAAAAGACAAAGTTATATTTTAAAAATTTATGTGACAATCATTAAAGCAAGGCCTTGTCACAGACTAGATGATGATTTTAAAGTTATCAAACTAGAATTAAAGTTATTGCTGACACATATGAAAGATTAAGTCTCACTGGAAAGGTAGATATACAGTAAAGGTAGTGGGTTAATCACTTATAAAGCCAGTATGAAGGTAAAAAGGCAAAAAGTAGTAAAGTTAATGGATTATAAAGTTAGTTAAGGGATACACATGATAAAAAGATCAATTTTTGACATTAGAAAAAAAACATGGTGGGGGAGTAAAATTGTTGAGCTGTAGAATAGGATCCAACTCAAGCTGTTATCAACTTAAAACAGACTGTTATAGATATGTTGCCATATGTAAGCCTCATAGTAAACACAAAGCAAGAACCTGGATTAAATACACGAGAGATGGATGCATCAAAAAGAATAAAATACTTGGGAAAAAAGTCAGCCCTGGAAGTGAAAGACCTTTATATTGCCAACTACAGGATATTAATGAAAGAAAATGAAGACATAAATGAAGAGATATCCTATGTTTGTGAACTGGTAGAATTAGTATTATTCTAGTGTCCACACTACACTAGAATACAATTTACAGATTCAATACAATCCCTATCAAATCTCCAATAGCATTTTCCCTAGACATAGGAAAGAAAAAAAATTTTTTTTAATTTGGATAGAACCACAAAGGTCCCCAAATAGCCAAAGTAATCTTGAAAAAGACAAACCTGGTGGCATCACACTTCCTGATTTCATACTATGTTATAAAGCTATAGTAATCAAAAGTGTGGAAAATGCTTAAGAACAGACACACAGACTGATCTAACACAATCAAGAGCCCTGAAATAAATCTACACATTAATGGTAACTTGACCTTGGACCTAGGAGCCAAGAATACACCATGGAGAAAGGCTGGTCTCTTCAACAAACAGTGTTAGGAAAACTGGACAGCTACATGCAACAGAATGAAAATGAACCATGGTCTTACATCCTACATAAAAATTAACCCAAAGTGGAAAAAAACACTTAAAGGTGTTAAAACCAGAAACCATACAACTCCTAGAATAAAACATAGGTAGTAATCATAGGTCTTGGCAACATTTTTTATCTGACGTCAAAAGCAAAGGCAACAGAAGCAAAAAACAAAACAAAACAAAACAACAACAACAACAAAACAAGTGGGGCAGTATCAAACCGAAAAGCTTCTGTGAAGCAAAGGACACAATGAACAAAATAAAAAGACAACTTACTGAATGGTAGAAAATATTTTGCTAGTTATATCTGATAAGGGATTAATACCCAAAATATATAAAGAACTCCTACAACTCAATGGCTAAAAAAATCTGATTTAAAAATGGAAACAATGTCTGGGTCCCACCCCCAATACCTTTGGAGATTTTGATACCATTGTTCTGGGATGTGGCCCAGTTGTTGAGACACCCCTAGAGAACAACAACAACAAAATCTGTGTATAGCCAACCTGAGGACCACCCTTCTAGACGACAAATGGGCAGCATTGGCTGTAAAGGGTAGTATGGAAGAGAAGGACCACAGCTGGGAAAGGCAGAGGAGTGAACCACACAAAGTTTGGGTCCCTGTTGATGTTGTCAAGTCCCTACTCCAACCTAAACCACTGTCCTTGGAACTTCTTTTACATCCAAGAGACAAACTCCAGTCTTAAGAAAAAAAAAATGGGCAGAAGTATGATTAGACATTGTTTGTTGCCCCCCCACCCCCCAAAGAAGACCTACAGATGGCCAACAGGCACATGAAAAGATGCTCAGCATCACTAATCATCAAGGGCAGGCAGACCAAAACTACAATGAGATATCACCTAACACATTTTAGGATTACTATTACTAAAAAGATGAAAGAATAACAAGTGTTGGCAAATATGTGGAGAAAAGGGAACCCTATGCACTCTTGACGAGAATGTTAATTGAAGCAGCCACTGTGGAACACAGCATAGATGTTCCTCAAATAATTACAAGGAAAACTACCATATGATCCAGTAATTCCACTTCTTGGTATTTTGCCTCAACAAAACAAAAACACTAACACTAAAAGATATATGCACTGCAATTTTCATTGCATATTACAATAGGTAAGAGAGGGAAGAACCTATGTATCCATCATTGGATTTAAGAAGATTACACATACACACATTATTTAGCTATAAAAAAGAAAATCTGCTATCTCCAACATGTATAGATCTAGATGGCATTATGCTAAGTGAAATAAGACAAAACCAAAGACTGCATAATCTCTTTTATGTAGCTTATGTAAACATAAAACTTCATAGATACAGAAAACATTACTGATTGTCATATGTGGAGAGTAGAGAGTGGGAAAAATGGTGAATTGTTTTTTAGCATTTAAAGTGAAATAAAAAACATTATTGAAAATGAGTGATGGAAATTTCCAAGTGGAAATTTTAGTGAAATATTATACCATTTATTCTAGGGCACATTTCTCTGACCTTGGATGAAAACAATGTATGGCTCTGCTTTTAAAATAAAATTTTATTTATTTATTTTTGAGAGAGAGAGAGAGAGGGCACATTTCTCTGACCTTGGATGAAAACAATGTATGGCTCTGCTTTTAAAATAAAATTTTATTTATTTATTTTTGAGAGAGAGAGAGAGAGAGAGAGAGAGACCATGAAAGCAGGAGAGAGGGATGGAAGGGGAGGCAGAGAGAGAATTTCAAGCAGGCTCCATGCTCTCAGCACAGAGACGAACACAGGGCTTGATCCCATGCCCCTGGGATCATGACCTGAACCGAACTCAAGAGTTGGATGCTCAACCAACTGAGTCACCTTGAGGGTAAGGTAAGAGGCACCCTCACAATAAGATTTTAGGGCAGAAAGGAAATGAAGGGAATTTTCTGATGATAAAACTGAGTTTTTGCCAGGTTAAAGTAGATGTTCAAGATCATACAGCTATTCAGTACCAAAATCTAAACTAGCACCCAGGTCTTCAACTCTCTCAAGTTCTACCTTATCTCACTGTCCCTTTTCTGGGTCAATTTTTATGAGTTCTATTTCTCACCTTCAGATTTATGCTTTGTATTAGATCCTATCTATCTCTTATTAGAATCAGATGTAGGGAAGTCCTGCTGAGTGCCAAATCCATGTAAGTTTTGGGTTTACACTTAAAGGAGTTTGGAGAAAGTAATTTTTTTTCCTTGCTAATGTGATCTCTGACAGTAGTTAAGACCTGCTTAAGAAAACCTTGGGCATCTTATCTGTAGTAGTTTAATTCTTTCATTAATCCTTCCTGTCATGCTTCACTGTCTTCTCTGCCTTCATCCATCCCTGACATGCTACTGACCACCATTCTTTCCCTGAATTCCATGCTCTCCTTATGCAAGCTCATCCTTTCCCATCACTCCCGTGGCTCCACTCACTGCCTCCTCACTGAAGACTCTAGCTCTACATATCCAGGCCAAAAAGATTCTCCAGGGCTCCAAAACTGCATACCCATACACCTGTTTATCTCCCTCAAAACCTTTTTCTTCTAATCATTAGCTCCACCATCTCCTGACCAGAAATTTTGAAATCATTCTCCTTCTCCATACCTTACTTTAATTTACCTTGCCCTGTCTATTCTATTTCTTAACTGTTCCTTAGTATTGCTCTTACCCTAATGTACAACTTCATTCCTTTTGAAACACTGCAAAGGTCTCTGAACATGTCTTGGTGTTTACAGCTAGTCTCCATCCACTTCTATACCATTTAACCCAATACTTCACATTTAGGCATTCAAACACTACAGAAAAAGCTGCAGTCTCTCGAGTTTGGCACAGAAGACCCTCCTTTACCCGATTCTTTCTTTACTTAACCTCCCCAACTTCTCTTCTCCTCTCCCTGAGAACGGCATTATAGACTGTTCTTACAAAACATGTTTGTACATGAGAAGTCAACAGATTTGGAGACAGGGCAAAGGCAACTCACTCCTGTGAGCAGTAGACAACACAATGATGATTGAAACATAAGAAACTTGTAAGAATATGACAGACTAGTTCACAGTAGATAGCAGAGAATGACAGCTATCAAATATCACAGGAAGGGTGCCTGGATCAGAACCCAGAGATGAATGTATGTATTAATCCCAGCAATAATGAACACTGATAAAAATCTTTGGAGAACATTTTAGATAACTGTCAATTGCCTATTGCAGAAATATTTTGCAATCTACTAAAGTCAATGAATTTGTGGGCTATTCAGCTTTTAAGAGATAAAACTGGGATTTGTATCCTGATGTTCTAACCCTACAAACCATTCTGCTCTCTTATAAGAGCATTTAAGTGTATTCTGAAACATCTGTTCCATAAATTGTTTTAATTATCTGGAGTAATGTAAAAGTTTAATGAAGAAACACTCAAAACAATAATGTGCAATTTCCCTAAAATAGTTACTTTAAACTCCTGTTTCAATAGATTTGAGTCAAAGTTATACTTACTTTCCTTGCAGCCAAAAACATTCTAACCAATAAAGTTTTTAACAGATTTTAAGTTATTTCATAGAAATATATAAAGCTAGATCTCAAAATTGCATCAAAAAAGCAAATGAACCACAATAGGATATCACCTCATACCCACCAGAATGGCTACAGTAAAAATTAAAAGAAAAAGGAAGAAAGAAAGCATTGGCAAGAATGTAGAAAATTAGAACATTTGTGTACTATTGGTGGGAATGTAAAATGGTGCAGCCACTACAGGAAACAGTATGGCAGCTTTGCAAAGAATTAAAAAGAGAATTACCATATAATAAATCAATTCTGCTTCTGGGCATATACCCCAAAAAACTGAAGTCAGGGTCTTGAGATATTTACATACCTATGTTCATAGCTGCGTTCTTCACAACCTATGTTCATAGCTGCGTTCTTCACAACCTATGTTCATAGCTGCGTTCTTCACAACCTATGTTCATAGCTGCGTTCTTCACAACCTATGTTCATAGCTGCGTTCTTCACAACCTATGTTCATAGCTGCGTTCTTCACAACAGCCAAAAGGTGGAAGAGCCCCAAATGTCAAACAGATGAATGGATAAACAGAATGTGGTATATACATACAATGAAGTATTTACTGTCAAACAGGAAGGAAATTCTCACACATGCTACTGCATGGAGGAACCTTAAGAACAGTATGCAACGTGAGATAAGCCAATCACAAAAGGATAAATACTGTATACCATTTATGTAAGTTAACTGCAATAGTCAAATTCACAGAAAGAAAAAGTACAGTGGTGGTTACCAAAGACTGGGGGAGGAGGAAACAGTTGTTTAATGGGTACAAAGTTTGTTTTGCAGATGAGTAACTCCTGGGGATTGAATAATTGAATGTACCTAACACTATGAAACTACACATACAAAAATGGTTAGGTTTGGGGGGTGGGGTGCCTGGCTGGCCCAGCTGGCAGAGCATGTGACTCCGGATCTCAGGAGGTCTAAGTTTGAGCCCATGTTGGTTGTAGAGTAGTTAAGATGGGAAGTTTTAGGTTATATATATTTTACCAAAAATTTTTAACAAGCAACTGAATATTGAGAGCAAAACAGATTAGAAGTTTTGCTACAGTTGATTGAATTAAATGATTGTTATTTTCATGTATTATCCAAAATTACTACAAAGGGATGTTTATCTTCTATGATCAAAACAGAAGCAATTAAAACAAACAACCCCAGACCATCTTATATATGCAAATGGAATACATTTCTTCAACATGCTTTCAGATCAACTGAATTTTGAAATGTACTCTGTCAGGAGTCTGCTGGTAGCACACAAGGCATATTTATTAAGACATACAATTACTATAACCTGTAATTAACAATGGATCACTTAAATGCTACTGGTGAATAATCTTCATTATTTAATCTAGAAGTCTATTTCTTTCATGTCTGTAAGACACTCTTACAAAATCAATTTTACTTATCTGAACATCTCCACAGACATTGCATTAGTTACTATGGTGGACAGAGGGACAAATCACTAGAGCTTTTGATCTTGAGGAATAGGTTGTTACAGATTCTATTCTTTAGAGTATTCTGTTTCTCTTTATGAATGAAATAGACTTCCTTACATTATTTTAGCCAGTGAATTTTGAGAACAAGTAGTATATTCACTTTTCTACAATAAACTGTGTTTTAAGCAGTTTTAGGTTCACAGCAAAATATAGGAGAAGGTATAGAGATTGCCCATAAATTCCCTGCCCCAAAAGCCTAGCTTCCCTGATTATCAACATCCCCCAGAGTGATACACTCGTTACAAGTCATGAGCCTACATGGACACCTCATTAGCACCCCAAGTCCATATTTTACATTTGGGTTCCTCCTCGATATTGTACATTGTATGGGTTTTGACAGATGTATAAGGAGTTATAACTGCCATTGTGGGATCATACAGACTTGTCTCACTGCCCTAAAAATTCTGTGTTCTATCTATTCATCTCTCCCTCCCTCCTAACCCCTGGCAATCACTCATCATTGTTTCTGTCTCCATAGTTTTGCCCTTTCCAGAATGCACATATAGCAGGAATCATTAAGTATGTAGCTTTCTCAGAAGAGCTTCTTTCACTTAGTAATATGCATTTAAGTGCCCTCCATGCCTTTTCATAACTTGACAGCTCATTCCTTCTTAGGAATGGTAGTCCATCGTCAAGATGTACCACAACTTATTTATGCACACCTACTAAAGGACCGCTTGTTTACTTCCACATTTTGGCAAATCGGAACAAAGTTGCCTTAAACATGCATGTGCTGGTATGTATCTACTTTTGAGCAAATTGGTAAGGCGTCTCTCATTGTGCTTCCATGTCCTTTTTTCTCTGACCTCTAAGTGCTCTACATGGGGCCAGCTCCATTAGCATCTATACACCCTGGCATAAAGAAGCTGGGTGCAGGACTATAAAGTCCAAGATGCACACGTCATTAGCAACATGTGTTGCCTCAACTGAATTCAGCCTATTTCCAGCTGCTACCATGGATCACGTTTGCGCACAGGTTTGCTTTAAACAGGATATACATCATCTTCAAGGGCAGTTTCTCTACACCACGAAACTAAGTGTTCCCTAGGGAAGATTGTTCCTCCTGTGATCGCTTGCTGAAAAGCAGGCAATTCCCTTCCCCTCTCCCCCAACAACACTGGGCAGGAGACTTCTCTAGGGAAACCTACCTAGATTATTTCCCACATCATTTCATTCCCCAACAATGACAGGGCCCAGTTGCTAAGGATGTGCTGAAAAAAATTTGCTTTCTTTGTCATACTTTTGCCTTTGGCCAACTTGAAACATCATCTTACATTTCAAAGGTCTTAATTCCTTGTGCAACGAAGAGCCTTATTTACCCATTACACCATCCTCCAGAGTTATGGGTTATTTCTTTGCAAGTCTGAATGATGACGGAGGTGGGTTCTGACCAAGACCAGGCTGCCACCTATCTGAAGACTTCTATGAAACTTACGGATGAAAAGCACCTTAGCTTGAAGGCAATTGGCATGATGACCACATGGCCAACAGCAGCTCCTTTGAATTATGGCTTCCAACTTCAAGTGACTAGTCCTTCCCCACAGCAGCAACCTTCAGCATTGCTCAAGTAGAGGTATCAACTCTTAGGTTGTCTCACGGTGAAGCAGATCTATGCCTTTTGTTAAAGTGTGCTCCCCAAAACATATCCCAGGCTGATCAATCATCTCCTTGGGGCAAAAGGAATTTCTCAACATTGCCAGACAGTAGTTCACTGAAATGGAGAAGCAATCTGATTTTGAACCCACATTTGTGTATTACTCTAATACTAGGCCCTCTTTACCTGATCTTAAAAAAATCTTCTATGGCAAAGGAGACTCAGGTAGTGGGGGTTTTGTCATTGTTACTGATTTGTTTTTGTGGGGTTTAGGTTACAAACACTTAAACCAAACTATTGGTTTAGGAGGAGAGATTCATCAGGGGATTAGTTCCTCAAAAATAGACCATATACTAGACTAATATTTGTTCTACGTCCAAGCTTCAGATGCCCAAGAAAAGGAATTTGGCTGTGTATCATATTACACTTAAAATGCCTTCCTGAGGACAACTAATAGAGAATGCGGAGGTCTTATCTCGGTTGATCAGCCTCAGTTTTAAAAGCTAAGCTAGGAAATTTTATGGTCTACTGATCTCTCTAAAATAACTGTATAGTCTAANATGTGGCTTGGATAGTAAAGAGTGGGGTTCTCTTAACTTCCTTTTTAGTGTTTTGTTGTTTTGATATAAAAGAACTCAAATGCTTCTATGATTCCCACATTTTTATCCCTAGGCCAAGTCTCATTTCACAGATTCAGCTGCACATTTCAAACTGCCTCTTTGACACCTTAGGTGTTTGAAAAACATTTCAAACTTAGAATGACCTGACTTTCATCTATTCCAGACCCCAAGCCTCTCCCTTCCCTGATAAGGGACCAGGGGAAAACTGTGCTGACCAGAAACATCGGAGTTGCCCTTGATTCCCTCCCCTCCCCTCCCCTTCAGTTGATAAACGTATACTATGGGTCCTATTTTAGCAAGTCGGATCTACTCAATCCCCAAAATGCATAAGGACTTGATTTACTTTTTTCTATGTCCTCTGCTACAACTGCCTTGAACCAGACTTTTATCATCTTTTATTAATTACAGCAAACCCCAAAGTGATTGTCAGATTCCTAGGAGTTGGAGTTTCCTTTAAATAACAGCAATAATTTTAAGTCATGAATTAAATGGTCATTTGCATGCTTCATTCTGTTGTATGCCTTTTGTGCTTAGAATTCTTGTTTCTGTGGCCTCTGGAAACTGTATTTAGACTCCTATTGATTTGCACAGTTAGACTCTCTTGTTTCATGCCCTGCTCTCATTATACTCCCGACACACCAGTCTTCTTTCTCCCCATTTCCTGAACATTTCCATCTTTTCCACCCACTGACTGTTGCACATATTTGCACATGGCTAGAATGGACTGTGCTTCTCATTTTTCATGTGGTTGATTCTTTCTTACCATTTAGGTCCCACCTCAAATTTTATTTCTCCAAAAAGGCCATCCTTGTCCCATCTATGTCAACCACTACCCACTCTCATTCTTTGATCTCCATCCATTGCTTGTTTACTTGAGCCAAATTTGTGCTAACATCTTTATATTTGTTTTTGTCTGTCTCTACTGCTGGCTTATGAACTCTGTGCTTAGGGTAAGCACAGTGTTTCACTCATCCTTGAGTCCTATCCCCTAGTACAATCAATATATAGATGGTGTGCAATAAATACTGACCAAATAAACCCAAAATGGCTGGATACAGTAATGTGATAATAGAGGTTTTGCATACAGAAGACAGTCAGAAAAATAAAAGCCACAGTAAGGCCAACTGGGCCTCATGAGCTTCAGAGAGTATGCACTTAGTAGACTACATAGATTTTGCTTTAAGTTATTGAAATTTTAGGAAATATTGTCACATGTCTACTGTTCTTTAATCAAGAGGAAACCAGGAGCTACTGAAGGTGTGAGATCATTAAAATTTCACTTCCTTCTTCATTCACTATCTCCTTGGCATTTTGAACTTACTTCAATCTAAGCACAACAATATCTAAACTAAACAACACAAGAAGATGCACTTGTAAATGGAAAGAGGCATTTAAAGAATTAAGAAAAAAAATCTCCAAAACAGAAAGTCCCCAAATCTCTGGTCTCATTGTTTTCAAAGTAGTTAATTAGTTATTCATAAGAAGGTAGCCCCTAAATCAAAGCTTCAGTTTTATTGTTAATAGATCCCTTCTTTGTCATTTAAACTCCTTTCCCAGTGAATCAAATGGTTTAAGCAGGTGGGAACACATATTTTTGGCAATCAAGCTTGATGAGTGAAATTACTAAGGTTCTGATGTCAATAGTGACATTTTAAGATTTCTTTTATCACACAGGATTTCCTAAGTTGCTTTACAAGGGTTTTATTTTTTTTATTTTTTTTAAGTTTATGTATTTTCAGAGAGAGAGAGAAAGAGGGAGAGAGAGAGAGAGAGACATCATGAGCAGGGATGGGGTGGGGGTGGGAGGAAGGACACAGAGAGAGCAAGAGAGAGGATCCCAAGCAGGATCTATGCTGTCAGTGCCAAGCCATGGGGCTCAATCTCAATGACTGTGAGATTATGACCTGAGCTGAAATCAGGAGTCAGACACTTAACTGGCAGAGCCACTCAGAACTTAAACAAGTGTTTAAAAAGTTCTCACCTAGTAAGGACAGTCCAGAGATACACATGGGGCTTACCTTCATTAGGCCTAGCTATGCCGAAATAAAGCCATTAATGGAAACAAAAACTTCCCCTGAATACTCAGAATAGTATTCAGCAGTGTCAAAAAAGGAAGAGTCTTACTGAGACACACCAATGTTAATTTTCCTGTTTGATTTTCAGTCTTTCATTTGAGTTTTATATTTAACTTTGAAGTGTTCCAAAACAAAACACATAAGAGAGACAGCATATTGCCTTTGGCATTTCCTAGCTCAGCTTTTATTTTTCCCCCTCTCGACACGGGAAATATGGAAGGAGGAGGAGATGAAATTCCAAATGAGCACTGACTTATTTAATCTTACATTTTTCTTTTATATTGCTGAGACTGTCTCTAAAAATTTAGAGAAGGATTGCCATCTCCTGGGTCCAAATCAATCAAGATAAACTCCTTTGAAATTGAGTAGCAGGTTTAAGTTACAATTAAGATTTGGTCTCATTTTAAAGATTCTTATTTTTACGGTCTCAGTGAAAGAACTCGGTGCATGATCTTCAACCAAATGCAGAGGATTTCTTAACTTACTAAGTCTAATGGGCATCAAGTGAGTACTCTATAAATATCTGCCATTAATTAAAGAGCAAGGATGGAGACAGATGCAGAAAAGATTCAAAGGTGAATTATTCTGGCAAATGGAGAGAAATACAATGCATATTCTGAGGGCCAAATGGCATTTTTTACAACCTAATGATTTTTTAATACTCTAAGAGTTTATAACAAACTGCTTAAGTCAATACCCACTGAATTATAAAACCCCCAATTTGTAGTCAAGTAAGGATACTCTACAGCTTCTCTTGAATACCAAAAAGCAATATAAAAACCACTAGCAGACAACAGCCCAACTAACACTGAATATGTGAGTTGGAATTAATATAATGTTTCTAAACTCCAGGATAAAGACAAATTCACCATCACTTGTAGTTTGACTCCAGACTACTGGAAAAGTGACAAACTACAAGAGTCAGACTAGGGGTTTATTCTACCCAAGAAACATGAATCCTGTAAAACAGACATACTGAGCAGCCTTTCAGAGTTTAACTAAGAGCAACAGATTCCCACACCATAGGAGAGAGCTAGAGTGATCCACTGTAAATATATGAAATGTACCCAGTTATTCTGTAACAGGATTTTTGCTTCTGTTACTACTAAGAGGAAATAAAAAATAGACACTTGATTCTGAATATAAGGAAAAATGGTAAGGAGAGAAAATGGTGAAGCTTCCAGGATATGAAGTCTGTTTTACAAAGACACAAAGATCATGCCATCTAAAAAGCCCATTTGCCTCATTTTGTGAAAAGACCACCACAACCCCAAAGTAGAATTCCATCACCACCTCAAGGGTGGGGACCTTCATAATATGCAAAGACCAAGCTTTACTCCCAAGTAGCAAAATTAAGAGGCATGGGCTATTCTTGGTAATTACGTTTTTCTGTTACTCTGAGACCCAAGACATAGGAAGGCTTAGGAAGGGAAAGCCTTTATCAGGAATCCAAGAACAAAGGTAGGTTTATCCATATAGCATACCATGTGGGGCAGAAAGTAGCACTGGTATTGGGGATCTCTGACAGAAAGCTACGCATGCTCTCCTTCCAAGAACAATCTAGCTCATTCCTTTGGGAATGTACAACTCACGCCGAAAGGGTTAGGTGCCCAAAAGAGAAGAAGCATTTCCTGCATCTTTTTTGCGACAGAAGTCTTCTGGATAAGTGAAGAGGGTCAATGGGCTGGAGGGTAGGGTTTGTGGTTCGTTGAATTAAGAGGTCCTGCCTAGGTTTTGCTCATTGTTTCCAAAATTTCTATTGGATAACCTGTATGGAGTTGCTACCTGAGCTATTTAGAATATCTGTGCAATACTTCAAAGTGGGGGAAAGAACGAAAAAGAGGGGTAGCTGCCATAGAATTTAAAGCCAAAGAGTACCAAATACGGACTCCAGAGCCAGACACACCTGAGTTCGGATCCCATTGCTACTAATGAGCTGTGTGACCAAAGTGGGTCACTTCAACTCTGAGCCTCTGGACTTGACCTATCAAATGGGTACGGTGACATATTCCACATTAGGGTACTTGTGAGAAGAAACCCCATCACTTCAAGTGCTTACTTAGCACAACACCTGGTGGGTTACAAGCCTAACAGCTTGTTGTAATTTCCACTAGCAGCATCCTCCTCAGAATTTCTAAGTCAGAGGCTAGATTTCCTTAGTTTCAGGAGGTTGTGATTTGTTGCAGTTGTTCGATGTGAGAGTGAGTACTAATCTAAAACATGCCATTTTACATTGGGAAAGTTGAGGTCTCGTTTAAAAATATTTCTAAAAAAACAAAATAAAATAAAAATACATAAAAATGTTTCTTTCTACATACTGAAAAACCACACTTTATTACATCATAGTACTTGTTGGGTCCTATATTCACTGTCCTTGAACAGAAAACATTCATTTGAAGTTATAAAAATCCACTGGTTTATCATAAAGCAAACTGTTAAAGTCCCCAAGTATTTTTTTCTCAAAAGGGCTGTTCCTGATTACACTTCCAAGAGTACCAACTCCCTTTTCCTTTTTTTCCACCACAAAACCCACAGCTTTTGGTGGGGGGGTAAAACAGTCACAAATCTGAAATTATTAGTTACCAAAATTAGAAAATCACATATTACATTTGTATTTAAAATTTAAAAAGTTTTTAATGTTTATTCTTGAGAGAGAGAGCGAGAAAGCACGCGGCAGGGGCGGGGGGTGGGGGGGCGGAGGCAGAGAGAGAGGGAGACTCAGAATCTGAAGCAGGCTCCAGGCTTCAAGCTGTCACCAGAGAGCCCAACACAGGGTTTGAACTCACAAACTGCAAGAACATGACCTGAGCCGAAGTTAGGCACTCCACCTGCTCCAGAGATACCCAGGCACCGTACATTTGTATTTAATAGAAATGTTAGGATGCAAGTGGATAAACTAGTAATTTTGTAGTTCAATCTCATTTTATCTTAGGGGCCAATGGTGTTCAAAGTTTAAGTTAATTAGGTCAAGGTAAAGATTTTCTGTATTCTACTTTTTTTCAGGACATATTTATCTGGTCATTAAGCTAAGTTTATGAGTAGATAAATCTGTTTTATAGATCATTCATCAATGTTACTCTAATTTAGTGTGTGCTGTTATTTTTAAGGTTTAAAGACTTCATAAGGCATAAATTCTCAACAGAGAGGGGAGCATATACCAGGATATCAGTTAAGTATATGTACTAAAATGTGGTGTTTCTGCCATATGTATTTTTTAGAACTATCCGTGTATATCTACTAGTACTTTAAGGTCAACAAATATTTATAAATTCTTATATGTGTTCAGAAGCATGGGGCACATAAAATCATATTGGGAGAGAAGGTATACTCATGTGAAGCAACAGTGGAAAAAGAACAGCATATGTTTAAGTATTTAAACACAGTGAGTAGTGTTAAAAACAAGCCAACAGGTCAAAAACTGGCATTTCTTACACCAATCTCCTCATCACCAAACCGAGACTTAACTCCATTATAGTTTCTGGATCTCCCAGAACTAGAATCTTAACATAGTTCGTGAGGAATCACCTGATTAGCACTGGTGAGGTAATCTGTGGGAGATGTCAGCCAATCCCGCTACAGGNACCCACCTCCCTTTTTTTTTTGTTTTGGCCTGGTGTAACTTCCTTGTTTTTGTTCCCTTCTGTCTTTTGTTTTGTACAGCTCCTCAGAGTTCTCTTCTGTCTGCTAGATTGGCTGCTACCCAATCCATGAATCATTGAATAAAACCAATAAGGTTTCTAAAATTCACTCAATCTGAGTTTTGTTTTTTTAACAGTAGGTAGAAATCTGCACATTCTGATTTGTCTCTAAGATTCTTCACCCCAATTCCAATATATGTGTGGGGTTTCTTCCCCCATACCAAACAATAAGCAATTCTCCAATACCAGCTGAGTGTCCTGCAATTCAATTCTGACACCAAGTACCCGGAGGCAGAGACAGACTCCACAGTCCACGATTAAGGACTCAGTTTTACAAGACTGCTCCTCCCATTCAGACGCTGATCTCAAGACCAGTGCTTCTGGGGCTTCTGAAGGACAAACTATAGATTGGAGGTTCCCACAACCCCATCCTCAGATTTGATTAAGTTGTTGGAACGACTTTCAGAACTCAGAGAAACATCTGCTTACCTTTTATTACACCGGATATCACTCAAGGACAGCCAGATGGAAGAGATGCACTGGGCAAAGCATGGAGAAAAGGTGATGAACTTCTATGCCCTCTCAGAGCAGGCCTCTTTTCCACAAATCTCCACACATCTACCAACCCAGAATCTCCCTGAACGCCATCCTTGTGGGTTTTTATGGAGGCTTCATCACATACACCTGACTGATTGACTGAACTCAACTTCCTGCCGCCCTCCCCTCCCTAGAGGTCAGGGAGAAGGATGGGGCTGAAAGTTCCATCTCCCCCTAATCACTGAGTTGCTCCACCTGCAATCAGCCCCCATCCTTCGGTGCTTTCCAAATCACCAGAGTCACAAAAAGAGAGACACCTTGATTGCTTTCATCACTTGGGGAATTGGAAGAGGCACTCTATGCCAGAAACCAGAATAAAGACCAAATATGTATTTCTGATCCTATCACAGTCCCCCTGCGTTTCTACAGAAATACAGAAAAAGAAGGCCTTAAAAAAGCAATTTTGTTTCATTATTAGAAATATTACTTTTCACATATTCCAATTATCTTAAATATTAAAGTCAAATAGAGTAAAAGGGGAAACTCTTTACGTTCAGCGGACACACCGTTGATACACTGACCTGAAATTACACAAGTCTGGCCCCTCTCTATCCTGGACAGATTATTTACCAACTCTGAGTCTAGTGGGCCTGAAACGTCTATTAACTGAATCGCTATCACAGAAAATGTTTCAAAACTGAGAGAAGATGATTATGGGGATGAAAGTTGAAAGTATCATCACTGCTACTAAAAGACAAATATAGACCACTTCACAAATGCTGGAAATTGGTAAATTGAGAGCAACTGTTATCCCTTTGCTTTCATCGCTGTCACTTAAATCAATGTTGTATGTGTCCATTAGGCCAGGGAGAAATAGCTAAATCTCAAAATGGGGAAGAAGTTTTAGAATTTCGTCACTAAAGACAACCTAGACCATTCTATATCAAATGTGACCTATTTTAAATACCTTCGGGGAAGATAATTTCAAAACATCTTTGGGATAACTCATTTCAATGTCAAATTATTACAAAGGAAGAATAAAGTTCTATTTTTTAAACTTCCATTTTCTGCACTGCAAATACATTTAACCTGCTATACCAGCATGAAATTCTAAACATCACGACAAGAACAAATGATAGCTACCAGTTTTGAAGCATCTAATTCATGTGCCTGCACCTTTTATTGATTATATGAGCACAAAGAATCCTGTACAATAAGTGTTATTCCATTTTACAGGTGAGGAAACAGGGGCAGAAAGCTATTGGTCCAAAGTTAAATAGCTAATACATAGAGAAACAAAAAGGTAAACACAATAACTGATGTTGAATTTCTTTTTCTTTGTGCCATGATATTCAGGAAAGCTTCTTCCCTTCTTTTTTCAGAAACCCTTTGTTGAGGTTTTTGGAAGTAAAGCCAGCAAGCTGACTCCAGCACAATTAATCCCAACGTATGTGATGCTTCATCTTTTTTTTTTTGGATTACAGGTGTGGAGGTAGGCTTAATTACAAGGCTGGTGGAAAAGAAGGTAGGCATAGAAAGAGCCAGCTATTGGAAGGGGGGAAAAAGGGAAAGAGGAAAAACCTTCAGGTTGCGGGTAGCAAATGCACCTATTCTGTAGGTGCCCTGTATTTCCCAAGACTTGCCTTCTCTCCCTCCATGCATGTGTGCATAAGTACAGCCTCATTATTTTGCATACTTAAGTAGCAGCTTGATTTGGGCAGAAAGCTGGATAGGTCCAGTCTCAGAATGGCCCTGAGAGAATCATTACCAAAGCCCTGTCTATGGAAAGGCACCAGGATGCCAACAGCTCTAGGGCCTGTCCCATGAAGGGGACACGTGTGGCCCTTCAGACCAGAGACCATCAAAGGTTTTGACAAGATGTTAACAGGAGACTGATCAGGTTTGATTTTAGCGAGAGGCAAGCTGACTTAGATTATTCGGTAAAATCATGCAAGTTTTGCCCTACGTGTACCACAAAGGACAATTTTCCTGCGGTTGTTCTGAACAGAGGAAGGGCGGGCAGAGCTTTCTAACCTGCTGCTACAGCATCTGCTAGTGGCGGGTGATGGTTGTGTGCTTCTGAGGAGGTTGGACCAGAGCAGCACTGGTTCAGATCAATAGAAGGAAGCGGTGAGGTGGCTCTTTCTGTGTCATGTGCAGTAGGAATACTGAAAGGATGCATAGTCAGGCTGCCTCTAGGGGCTCACAAACTCTGCTGTAGAGCGGTGGTTCTCAAGTTTTAGCACGCATAAGAACCACCTGGAGGGCCTGTCAAGGCACAGATTGCCAGGCCCACTTCCTGCCCAGAGATTCAGAGATTCAGATTCAGTAGATCTGGGGTACAGCCGGAACATTTGCATTTTTGACAAGCTCCAATGTGTCCCAATCCTGCTGGGTAGGGAAAACACTTGAAGAACTACTTCCCTAGAACAATCAACGCTGGCTTCAAAGTTTTAAAGATTTCCTTTCCCCTACCTCAGTCTACCTCCCCCCACCAAGTTGACTGTGAAAACACCAAATGTCCTTTTTCCCACCATCTACCACAAGTTAACTCTTCTCTTAAGTAACTAAAAGATGGCCAAATCTTTTAAATTACTTTTTTTTAATTTTAATGTTCATTTTTGAGAGAGAGAGAGCACGAGCAGAGGAGGGGCAGAGAGAGCGAGTGGGTGAGAGGAAGAGAGATACAGAATCCAAAGCAGGCTCCAGGCTCTAAGCTGTCAGCACAGACCCCGATGTGGGGCCTGAACCCACAAACCATGAGATCTGGAACTGAGCTGAAGTCAGAAGCTTAACCAGCTGAGCCACCCAGGCACCCCTTAAATTACTTTGAAGTCTAGATGTCATCAGGATATCTAGTATAACATCAGGATGGGTCAACCATATAAAAAGCAAGAAATCAACTTACACATTGTTGGTAACATCAGGGGAAATATTCCCAAATGGTCAATGATCAGATGAAAAGTTTCAATGACTTATTTCAGCTGTACATTGACCCAAATCAATGTCTATTACAGCTGGCAATAGAAAACTCTTGTGCCAAATGAGCTCTACAGTTTCTCAGTTAACACTCAGAGGCTGTTGAACAAAAGGTGTAAAAGGAGTTTGAATCTTTAAACCTTATTGCCTTTTTTTCAAAAATAATTCTGCTGATCCTGAATAGAACAAAATAGGTGACCATAACTACTGGTAAGAAGAAAATCTAAACCAAAAGTACCGACCACTATATTAGGTATGATAAAGCCTACTGCCTCCCCGCACCCCCCCTCCCCCGCCATGGGTTTTCCCTTATAAGATTTAGAAAGATTACACTTACTGATTCATCAGACACTGAGAATTTAGTGATCAAGAAATGGCGCCTGGGAGTCTCAGTGCTTAAGTGTTTGACTCCTTAGGCTCAGGTCATGATCTCACAGTTGGTGGGATTGAGCCCTGAATCAGGCTTTGCACTGATAGTGTGGAGTTTGCTTAGGATTCTCTCTCTCCCTCTCTCTGCCCTTCCCCTGCTCATGCACACTCTTTCTCTCCAAAGAAATAAACTTTAAAAAAAGAAATAGAGACCCCTAATCATTAGGGTGTGTCAGTAACACCTGTAGGTCTTATTCAAAAATCGTAATTCCCCAAACCTCACTGGTGAAAGGGCCTGGGAATCTGTATTTTAACAAGCACCAGATGATTAAAGTACCAGACCGAGGGGTGCAGACATGAGAGAGTAATATGCCTAGGACTCCTTGAAGGAAGGTAACCACAGAATTTCACAACCCAAAGCAGGGGGGCTATTGATTACAGCTTTGAGAGAACAGTAAGATTTTCTGATAGCAATAGCTTAAGTCACTAATCTATGACCAATAAGTGCCTACGTAGACATCAATAATTTTGTGTTATCTAGCTGTGATAATAAACTTGAATATTTCTTTAGGATATCAAGATGCATGAAGGATCATAGTTGAACTCACAACTATATTATTACAATGTTTTATCAAATCCACTAAATTTGAGGAAATTATTTTTACACTGAGGAGCAAAACAAGTTAATTAGAAACAGATATTTCCAGGGGCGCCTGGGTGGCTTAGTCAGTTAAGCGTCCGACTTTCGCTTAGGTCATGATCTCGCGGCTCGTGAGTTCGAGCCCCGCGTCGGGCTCTGTGCTGACTGCCAGCTCAGAGCCTGGAGCCTGTCTCCGTCTGTGACTCTCTCTCTCTCTGACCCTCCCCTGCTCACGCTCTCTCTCTCTCTCTTAGAAATAAATAAAACATTAAAAAAAAAAAAGAAACAGATATTTCCAGTTACATTATTAATATTAGGAACCAAAATCATAATAATCGCATGTACTTAAAATAGCTATTTTCAATAACCAGAATATGTATTCACCTCACTTGCTTTTTCAAGAATTTATGGGCTGCAGGCAGGACAAACACAGCTCTATTCTATGGGTGATAAAAAATTCAGATGGGTTCAAGTGGCATTCCCAATGTCATATTGCCCATCAACATCAGAATCAGACCTCAAAGCCAAATTTGCTGACCCTAAGACTTCACCACTGTAGAGTATTGATCTGTTGTTACTTAAAAGCACTTAATTGGTAAAAAGTTCCTTTGTAAAAAGATTGATCTGTCTACAATAAAAGTAATTATAATTATTTTCATTCATATTCTTGCCTTAAATACCTGGAAGCACTTTTGTATGTATGCCCACCGGTCAGGTAGGTCTCTCATGTTGTAAATTAAACTCACTTTTCACTTTACTCCTACTCTATGTAATACTTCTGTTTTAAAGTGGTTTGCCATAGTCAGTCAGATTCTCTCTCTCTTTCCCTCTGTTCCCTCCCCTACTCACACTCTCTCTAAAATAAAAATAAAAAGAGTAATGGATTTAATATTAAAAAAATAAAGTGGTTTTCCATAGGCAAAATTTCACCAGCAGTATTCTAGAAAGGAAGAAGAAGAAAGTCAAATGGACTGCTATAGGTCATAATAAAAAGTACGGAGTCAGCAGAAAATGTGGTCTAGCTGACTTACGCCAGAGTCCCCATTAAGTTCTCATTAAATCTCTCTGTCTCTCTGTCTTCCTGTCTCTGTCTCTCTTTTACACCCCTTGCCCCCAAAGAAATTATTTGAAATGCTTACAGGTCAAGCCAGCTTTGATGGCAATGGTGTGAATTTATAAACTTTCTTATCTCCAGCACTACTGTATACTTGGAAATCCTCACTTAATATCATACTGCAAACGGTAATGAATGGCTCAATGTATCAGTTGTGGTAGAAACTGTCATAGGCCAATATGAGATTAAAAAGAATCCCAACTGTTTGTTTTTCTTTTCTTATGAATAATATTGCAAATTAAAAGCTTATTTCCTTTTTTTATGTTTAGTTATTTCTGAGAGAGAGACAGAGAAAGGCAGCATGAACAGGGGAGGGTCAGAGAGAGAGCGAGATACAGAATCTGAAACAGGCTCCACACTCTGAGTTAGCTGTCAGCACAGAACCCGATGCGGGGCTTGAACCCATGAACCATGAGATCATGACCTGAGCTGAACTCGGATGCTTAACCGACTAAGCCACCCGGCACGCCTAAAAGTTTATTTCCTAAGTAAGTTCAATAAGGCACGATTAATCCTGATTTGGAAATGTCAGCATTTTTATAGTGGATACATTATAATCTACTTTTAATTATAAGCTCTATTTCAATTTAAATGTCTCCATTGTAATGTGTGAGTGTCTGTCACTAATGTCAGTTCAGAGCCTGTGATGTTCATCTGGCTTCTTAGGACAGTATTTAAGTTTTGCCAAAAAGGCCACTTCTCCACGATCAAGGGCAATCTTCCTGGAAGACTCAGGTTGAATTTTTTAAATTCAGAAAATATAATGTAATTTGACCAAGACATTAACAATTCTAATTATTTAATTCCTTCCCTCTTTTAAACTCAGTATTTTAATAATGATCTTTAATGCTATCATGTTTTAAAAGGAAAAAAAAAAAGCAATGTCTTTACCTGAAAATTCTCCTAACAAGGTTTTAAATGATGGGTAATATTTCACTATGGTTTAAAATACAAAAATTCTGATGATCAAGCTTCCCTCCCCCCCCCCCCGTTAAGTCTACATCCTGACAAATTCTAAATTATGTTTGAAGAAATGTTTCAATTATGCAAATCAATGTTTTGTTACATTGCAAGATGAGGAAACTTGTCCTGTTCATGCAAATTTTTTTAAAAAGTTACTAAAAAGGCAAAAATTGTGTCTTGGAGTGGAAATAACCCTCCCTCCCTCCTTCCTTCCTTTCTCTCTTTTCTCTTGCCAAATTCTAGTTTAGAGTCTCTGGATTACTTGTGGGATCGATGTGACATTCTGGGGGAAACTGTTGTGTGTCTATGCACTAGTAAAGAGAATTGAAGCTCATTTTTGTTTTTTCTCTCTTGACTCCCTTCTACATCCGAGTTTTCCCATTTGTTCCATCCAGGCTGTTCCTCCCACACTCTCCGGACTCACCAACCTGTAAGTGTCTCAATCCCAGTCAAAACTCCACCTCCACTAAATGCTCTCAGGATCAGGGCCTGCAGAGATCCCACAGATGGCCAGTGTTGGATGAGGGAGGATTGATGCCAGCCACCAAAGTCAGAACTCTAGAGGAAGGGAGGGGAGAAGGTTTGGAGGTGGCGCAGAAAAAGTTCTTTATCCAACACTTCCTTGTTTCTACACAGACATGAGTATTTTACTTGGAAAGAAGAGACAACTCTGTGATATGCATTAGGGAATATAAGCATATGAAATCTTACTTAGTAGCACGAGAGAGCCCAAAATTCAGTTCTCCGTTAGTTTGAAATACACTTTGACTTTTTTTCCTTGTGAGGCTGTTCTTTCCTAATAATTATTGAGTTTGCATTTACTGAGCATCCACAAAATGCTCTGTGTGAGGCGAGTGTGATAACCACTACGCTACGAAATCTAGTGTTTCTGCCCGGTTTCGAAAGTACTCTGTGTGAATGTAGGAAACGTGGTAAGTAAGAGGAATAAGTTACATTAAAGCTTGTAGAATAAAAATGTATATACTTGTAACAGGTAATACACAAGGTGTATAATCTAAGTACAGATATCATGAATTGACTACTACCTATAACATGTAGATAAACAGTGATTTACTTTCATATACACCACTGAGAAAGAGCTTTTTGGGTTAAAATAAACCTAGAGTTAGAATGGACTCTTATTTTCTTATTCTACATCATTTTGTCATATATCTATTTCTCTCCAAATTCCTTCAGAGGAAAAATATAAATATAAATATTGAAGTCCTAGTAAGCCGGGAGATGCAATAAATGTAGAAAACATAAAAGGGACTGTCAAAGTCTCAGAAGACTCGTCGGGAGAATGAAGCATCCCAGCACAGTTTACAGACGACAATTAGGTACAGTATCCACAGTGTGATTAAAAAGGAATTATTCCCCATACATTCTTATACTCTTGAAATAAAAGCTAAAAAAAGAAACAGCTATATCCTACTCCTTCTTTGGGCAAATCTCTGAGACAGAGAGTGATAAAGAGCAGTACCTTTGCTGCCCAGAAAAAGAACAAGAATATCAGAGATCGACTTGAGATTAAACACAGTCAGTTACATACAGCTGGAAAAATGTTCGCAGCCCTAAGCGAGGTTCCAGCACTTGGCACAGAGAGTGGTTGAAAAAGAAAGAAGGGGTTTGGCGCAATAGTTACTAACGACAACTTGAAACTGGGTTGCCATCAGTGCCCAGAAGGGAGGTGTAGCAGAGCGGGAGTCTTAATGTCACAACTATCCCTTGGTGGGATCCAAATCACAGTACAAACTCCTGGTCCATTTCCCACTGGTGGACAACATACGTGATAGGTTCAGCCGCATGTAGGTGGCCATTTTCTCTGCATACTTTCTGTAATCTGGGCACCACATGGAAACACTCATCATTAATCATGAGAGGAAGGGAGGGCTAAGACCCCATATATCCTGAGGTCCAGCACTGTGTCAGCACTATTCAGAAACCAAGAAAATAGATAGTTTTCAAAGTGCCAATCTCTTTCTCAGAAAATTTGTTACCTTCGGAGAATTAAAAATTATATAACAACAAAAATAGATGGCGGAAATGGGGCGTGACTGTGTTCACAGTTGGCCTTTCACACTCTCACAGGTAACACCAAGTGGCTTCTACAGTTTCTTACCTAATTGGTTTATCTTCTGTGTTCAAAAGATTTTTTTTTTCCTCAGGACAGAGACTGGGTACCGTGAATTCACTTCCAGCAGCAGAATCAATGGTGTCACTCACTGGGGAACCTAAACTGGGTTTAAAGAATAGACTGGGGGTGCCTGGGTGGCTCAGTCGGTTAAGCGTCTGACTTCATCTCAGGTCATGATCTCACGGTTTGTGGGATCGGGTCCCACATCGGGCTCTGTGCTGACAGCTAGCTCGGAGCCTGGAGCTGCTTCAGATTCTGTATCTCCCTCTCTCTCTGACCCTCTCCTGCTCACGCTGCCTCTCTCTCTCTCAGAAATAAATAAAAATACTAAAAAAAAAATAGACTTGGCCTCCAAGCAAGGCTTCCAGAGGACAGAGAAAATGAGAACAACCACGTCCTGAGGGTTCCCCCCGCGAAAGGCACTGTCCTGAGAGTTGGAAAGAATACAGGATTGAACAAAAAGGTGTTGCTCTCAAGGAGCAGAAACAAGAAGTACTCTGGAATCAATAACTAGCAAGTGAATAGGAGCTGTGAACAGCTACAGACACTTACCTCAGACAGAGAGTTGACGAGGGGAAGAACTCAGACACATAGCGGGGCTTCGACAGTCACAAGACTCTGTTGACGCAGGATTAGACATTTCTGGTGACAGTTCCCTAGGACAGATTTAGAACTCTGGGACATTGTACCATTTACTATGAAGTCTGTGAAGCTGTAATAATGGCTTTTGTACATGCCATTTAACCTGTAAAGTGACTCCATGAGGTGACAGAGGTATTATCATCCTTCATAACTGAGAATACTGAGGTTAATGGAAGTTCAGTATATGTCCAAGGTCACGTTGCCAGCCAGTGGCAGATACCTTTGCAGCAGGAGGAAAGAAAGTCACTGGTAAGTAAGCAGGTGTCCTGCACACTAGAATTCATGTGGACTATGGATTGGAAGTGGTTGTGGGACAGGGTGACTTAGATGGAACGAGCAGGCTGGTCAGAAGAGTAGCACAACAGTCCAAGGATGAGAGCAGCTGAGTACATGCCCAAACAAAACTTGAAACAGAAAGAAACCTTATAATAATTAGAACAATACGAAATGAGTGGCCTTTGAGAAATTGCAAAAAATAAAAATAAAAATAAAAAAAGATTTAGTCAAAAGCTGGACAAATCTTTCTCACAGTGTTGACTTTGGTGATTTCAACAGCCAACCATTACTGTGGTCTCTTCCAACTCAAAAGAGGTTGATGATGTTATGATCAGCTGGATTTTTACTTTTAAAATTGTGTTCTCCTGTCACATTAAATTAGCTTTGTGTTAGTTGCTGAAGCATGAAATCCATTTACTTTATGTAGGAAGGGGGCTTATTCCATGCAATTCTAGCCACAAAACAATAACCATTAAGTTTAATCCCACTTTAGCAATACAAATTTTACCAACCAGAAAAAATAATGGGCAAAACACAATTTAGTTAAAAGGGGGAAAAAGTAACGTTTGCGGTAAGAAATGAGAAAATTGGGGGTGGGAGGAAATTAAATTCTAAAGAAAATGGAAAAGTCTTCCATTAAACCACCCCAAAGTATAATTTGGCTGCTCAAGTTTTTCCTTTATATAAGAGAAAGAGATGTCATCTTTACACAAGTAAATTAAATAAGTGCTAGCTGGATGAAAACTAGATAAGAAAAAGAGGAAATCTGAATTTGAACTTTCTGAATTAAGTGTCTGCACAAAGAAAGATATCCATTACTGGCCCTTATTACCTCACAAACAGCAGCAACACAGTGCAAACAAGAGAAAAGAGTGTTGTGATTAGGCTTGGCTGGGCTTCTTAGCAGCTAAAATCCAAGTTGGGCAAATCCCTTTATTCAGTCGTGTATCTGAATGCACCCAAAAGGTACTCAGCAGATATCTGTGTATAACTATCCTATGATGCCAGGGGTTTGAAGAGGAACATAACAAGAATGTTGCCCAAAGAACTTAAAGTTCAAAAAAACCATACAAATCTGTTACCAAGTTCCAAATTTAAAGTATTGGAAGCTACTTTGGGGGGATAGAAGGAGGGAAAGGAGGAGACTCAGAACAGGCTCCAAGGGAAAGTTTATCTTTGATCTAAGTCTTGACAAAAAGGTCACTATTTATCAGGTGCATAGTCTTGGTAGTAGTTATAGCAGTGTCAGGATTAGTATGGGGGTGGGGTGGTGGCACCTCAGCCCAGCATAAAAAACCATGAAAAAACACAGAAATAGAAGAGTATGTGGCCCACTATGGCTGACGTTCAACTTAAGATGTAAATTGGGGGAAAAGTGGGGGTTAGAAAGGTCTTTATAAGCTTAAAGCCACACCAGAAATGAGAAAAAAGAATTTGTCAAAATTACAATAAGAGTTGAGAAGCTTTGGAAAGATATAAATATGGCATTGACCTGTGGGCTAGAGCATATAGGATATATTAGCATTGGGACAGCAAAAGGTTTAAAGATAAATAAGCCAATTAAAAAGGGATGAAAGACAATCTGCAAATGAAATAGTAAAATATCTGATACAAGTGTGCTAAAATATTGTTTCACTACTACACAAGAAAAAAATTAAAATAGTAACATTTTATTCATAAAACAGATGGTCAAAGGCAATATATTGTTAACACAGTCAGTCTAAGAAAACCATATACCCAAAAGCAGAGGTAAGACATTATCAAATTAAGAATATTTTGGGAAGTAATTTGACAATATCCAGCAAAACTCTTTAATCTAATCTATCAATTCCTTCTAGAATTTAAGCTGAAATAACGAACTATAAAAANGGATGAGCACTGGGTGTTATGTGGAAACTAATTTGACAATAAACTATTTGTAAGAAAAAAAACTATATTTTAAATATACTATTAACATTTTCAACAAGAGCCAAAAAAGCGGAAAAAAACCCCAAATGTCCAGCAGTAGGGCATTATAAATTATGATATATCTACGTCATGAAATATATGAAATAACTAAAATGATGACATAAGCTTTGTGGTTTGACAGAAAATAACCATAATAAAAGGTTAGGTGAAGAAAGGTGGTTACAGACAGTGTTCATTTAAAAAATAATGCTGAAAAAGATGATACTTTAGATTATATTTCTAATTTGTTTCCTTCCTCTTTAGTCTCCATAATCCTTTCTTTTCAGGTAGGTAAAAATCTAAAGAAAAGTTAACATGTGGAAGGTAGTCAATGACAGTGACCATGAATTTGGGTACCTCACAGAAACATCATGTTGAGAAATAATAACTTTTTGGTCTTCCTACATCTATCTAAGACTACACAAATCTGGAAAATATTATAACAACAGATTTATCTCCTTTTCAGGGGATCATAAAATATAAAATTAACATTGTTGAAAGGAAAATAAATCCTCCAGTTTTATATGCTAAAGCCTTAAGCAGGTAAAAATTAAGTTGCTTGAACAATTCAATAAATCCAGCTAGATGTTCAATACTAACAACATCAAAACAACAAAATAAAATTAACTTCTTATTTTCTTCAAGTGCATTCTAAATATTTCTAAATAATGTAGCATTCTACTTGAGAATTATCAGAAATACACATATATGTACGCACATGTATAAAGTGTATAACAGGTATAAAGTATATTTTCAAAAATTAAGATAAAATATGAAACTATATATAAGGAAACTCATAAATGACTGATGGTAGTATAAATTGGTTAAAACTTTTGGTATCATGTAAAGAGTTCTCAGTGTCTCTAACTCAGAGAGCAGAAAAGGCCAATGATGAGGTTCTGAACGCAAATATGAGGGGAAATTTGACTTCTCAGGCAGCCCAGCAAGTCTACTGGACCAAGAACAGGTTCTTTGATGGGAAGGATGGATATCTCAGTCAGTGCACTTTGAAAATATTATCACTAGATTGTCCTGATGCCTCTGGGCCTAACCAAGTGGCTCACTCCATTCTTCTAAGGCTGGCACCACTCCCCATATAAAGACAATGCCAGTGTCACCATTGGAATATAGAACACTTCCCCTCTGGGCCGCCAGAAAAAACTACTGTTCGTAGTTAGATGATCATAACAAATCAAAAGTGAATGATCATGAAGTTGAGAAGAGCTGCCTCAAAAATAATTCATGATCTCTTGCCTAATTTCTGGACCTGAGCCAGTTTTTAGGTACCAAGCCCTAAACTACAACAACAATAACAACAAAACTAAAACTAAAACTAAAAAACCAGCTTTGCCATGAAGAAGGACCCAAAAGCTCATCACATGTATGTGTTAATGTTCCCCAGAGTCCTGCAAAGTTGCTTACAAACACTTACTTAGGTAACCACAAACTAGGAAAAGAGGAACAAAGAGTTCCCAAGGACTGTTGGACACAGGATACAAAATTACAAGCAGTGAAACATGACTTGACTGGTTAGTCAAAGGCCTGGACAGAGAAGTAATGGATGACTGGGAGGAAGGAGGTCTAGAGAAGAGGGACCTGGAAAGACTTTTGGGAGTGAGTATGAAGTATGAAGAGCTTGAAGAAATTTTATCACATGTTGGGGCTCACCGGAAAGCAGCCACCATGGAAAGAGGCAGACACAAGTCACATAGACAGATAACTTAGTCAGTTGACATCAGCCTGCTCCCCACTGACCACTCCAGTAGTAGCACAATGGGTACATGCTCCGAATAGGACCAACATCATGGGCTCCAACTTGTTAGGAGTGATCTACCTACTGCCCCAGCCATATGTCAGATTTATCAGCTACAGAAGGTAATACTGATACCCTAATTTGGCACCATCCCTCCAGGAGAACAAGCAGACACTTGCCAAGCTGAAATACCCTGGAAAACATCCACTCTGGAAGAGGCATTGATGCATCTCAACTGGAACTGCTACATATTCCAAGTGTGAGTTTGCTTTTGCTGCCCAAAGGATCTCAGCCAACACCACTGTCCACAGACTTACAAAGTGTTTAATCCACTGGTATAGGACGCTGTGTAGCACTGGAGTAAACCAGGGCACCACCTACATCAAATGAAGTGTGGGAGCAGATGTAGGACTATGAGGATCTACCAGTGTTATCACATGTCAAACCACCCCCAAAGCTATTAGCCTAACAGTGAAGGAATGGCCTTTTGATCTGCAACTGAGGTGCCATCTTGAGGCGATACTTTGCCAGCAGGGGGTATGATATTTCTTGGATAGAGTATGCACCAAAGTTGTTTAAGAGCCAAGGGTGAATATAAGAGTCATTCATTTACCATTTCTCCCGATGACCCATGTAGGAAATGTATTCTTCCCATACTCAAAACCCTAGGTCCTGAAGGTCTAAGAGTCTGGTTCCCAGGGAGAGATACTTCCAAAGGGCATATATCAAGAAAAATGCAAATTTAAGCTAAGGCTGCCACCCAGTTACTCTGAGCATCTTGTCTCAACAGACTAGCAAACACAAAAGCCACAATTCTGGCAGGAATTCTGATCATCAGGAGGAGATCATGCTGATGTGTCACAAGGGGGTAGCGAAGGTCATGTTCAATACTCAGGTAATTTGCTAGGGCATTTTTTATACCCTTTTGATCAACTGCAATAGTAAATGGTCAAGTGCAACAACCTGAGAAGGACAAGGTGTTCAGGAACTCAGACCCTTTAGGGAAGATGGTCTGTATCACTCTACACAGTAATCCATCTAGACCAGAATGAGGTCTGGTCAAGAGGGGACCCTAGAATTGGGGAGAGGAAAGAGATTATGAGTGTTGAATATGACCAGCTGCTATACCAAGGGCTTTATTTCACCCACTAGCCCTCCTCTTGCAAGTTTTCCCAGGAAAATAGAGCAACTAAAATTGTTGAAGAACTTTTCCCCCCATTAGATTAAATGAATTAAGTGAATCTCATTAGCCCCGTGTGCATATTAAGTAGAGACTAAGTGTATCTCCTCAATCCCATTTTCAAGGCAAATGGTCAAGGGCGGTGGGGAGGGACTATTGGGCCTGGCCCCCTTGCCCATCTGGGTCACCTAGCCCTGGAGTTCCGTGTGGGAAGGGTGAGGCCTCTGGTGCAACTGCATCTCATTTCAACTTCTTCCTCTACTGAAACTCCCTTCTGCCACCCCCTCATAGGTAATGTCAGCCAGAGGACTCCCAAAAAACTTCCCATGTCAACCTCCATCTAAGTTTCTAAGGAAGCTAATCTAAGTAAGAAGCCAAGCACAGAGGAACATATATAGTATAATCATACTTATATAAAGCTCAAACACAGGCAAATATTAAATATAGTGTTGGATATCAGGGCAGTGGTTTCTTCTGAAGGGTAGAAATGGGCCCAAGGGGAGATAAGAGGCCCTTAAAGAACTGATATGTTCTATTTCTTATCCAGGGACTAATGGCATGGATATGGTCACTGAAACTTACCAGCCTGGGAAATTATGATTGCTGGCATTTTATTTATATATTTTATACCTCAAGATAGTATTTTTTATAAAACTACCCTTCAGAATCATTCTTGACAATTCAGAATTGATTTCACTTTTGAGGTGCCACAAGATGGTCAAGATGAATATGAATTCTCACCCTTCATCCTTAAGCTCTGAGTTCAACAGTTGTGGTCAATGCCAGACTTAGACATTCACTAACCATGTAAAACTGATTAGATTTTCAAATCTGTTAACCCCATTTCTTCATCGCTCCTAATAAAAATAGTACCACCTGAAATTATTGTGATTAATGAGATCATCCATTTAAAGGACAGAAGACTAGAATATACTACACCTTCAATAATGTGCCAACAATCATGGTTCCTTTTTATGAAGGGATTAAAGCAAATTTAAACAATTAGAACATGTCCTGGAAACTGCTTCTCAAAATAAAGATGAGATAGTTTATTTTGTTTTGGGCATAAAAAAATAATTAGAAGTTACTTGATTTAGAGTATACTGAAGAGTTAGATGCTCAGTTTATAAATAATCATTGTTATTATGACATATATTTAGTCTGTTACAAGAAAAGTGATAAGTAACAGAGAGACTATATTGTCTCTCAGCAAAGTGAGAGTTAGTGGCATCTTCACATCGTCAAATGAACATGAGCTATAAAATTTGATATTCTCATATTTGAATTTTGACTGCCAATTACTAGCTGCATCAATTTGCACAAGTTGTTTCTCTTCTGAATCTATAATCTTCATCTCTAAAGCAGAGATGATTATGATCATTCTACATGATTTTCTATGATATATAAAATAGCATTGTGCTTAGGACAATGGGTTGATTGAAACAGTTCTGATTCCTCTTCCTATTTATGGTAAAGGACATTATGTTCACATGATGGCTGCTAATATTAGAGGAATAATCTTTAGTCAATGAATAATTCTCAGAGAAATTTTAAATCAAGTACTATGTTTCATATTCTCTATAAAACTTAGCACCAAGCAGGGAGACTTAGAATAATATATTATTAATTAATGTTTATAATGGATGAGATAAAAAATGCACAGAAGGAGAATCCATTATTTAGACTACAGTATCATATTCTGGACACTTTTCCCAATTATTGTTTTAAAATTTGAGTTATGAAATTGATCTTTAAAATCTGATAATATGACAATGTTTTATAAAATATAAGCTGCAAAAATTAGTTTGTAATACTGAAATTTATTTTATTACTTGTGTTACAAATGAAAATTTTTCAGATCAGAAAACTTGTATGCAATGAATTAGGTTATAGATTTGTAAAGTTCATTGCAATATAATTCTACATACTGAGTTGCTTTTTTAAGCAAGGAATAACAACTCCAAGAACAAATAGGAAATTTTTTGTTTACTATAAATTTGGCTTACTTTTAGTCTACTGTTGCAAAAAGTAGGCTTCATGGAATATAAATGATATGTACAGATTTTGCACTTTAACTGATACCGGCTCAAATATAAGCTCTGTCACTAACTTTATGTCTTAAGCTCACGTTCTTACCTATCTGAACCTCAGTTTCTTTGTCTGTAAAATGGAAGTAGCACCTGCCCCCAGGGTAATTGCAAAGAATAGAAGCAAAGTCAGGAAAGGACCTGACACACAGCAGTACAATAGGAATTCAATAATGGGGGCTATTCATATCATGAGCTTTGCATTACGAATTATATTATTGGTGAGTCCCTGAGAATTGATTTAGTTTTTGTTTTTTACAGAACTCGTTAGTTCTCTTTCTCTCTTTTAATAGCTTTGAGGTTTCACAGTAAAATACAAACCTGCAATCCTATTCATTAGGTTTGTGCTGTTTGATCAACACATTACAGTATTTCAAGTCTGGCACTAGTAACTTGGCAAGCATTCTGGCTAGAATATATTTTATGCTTCAGGACCTAAATGTGTAGTGACATATTAATACATCATGATATTCTACAAAGATGCAGTGGCCTTTAAGAAAGAACAAAGCATATGTTCGCAATTCATCACATAATATTGTCTATCTTGTCATTATTTACTGTCAAATGTCCTGGCAATTGTGTCCTTTGTGGATAACTTATAATAATTTCTAATTCCACAGCTGAGCTAATGCCAAGGTCAGACTGTTAATAGGCTGCTAATTTGAATTATGTTACATTAGAAGGGAATATCAGGATGGAAACATTTTATTAATAATAAATTCTATACTTATATTCACGAGATATAAAAGAACTACTTACTGATAGGCACCGTTTTCTAGTTCAAGTAAGAATTTTACCATAAGATATTTGGAAAACATACAATGTGTCCTTTGAAAAAGTATTAAATATGTTTGGTTAATACCTAAAACATTAAGAAGTCTACGACCTACCCATATATACATACACCTATGTAATTCTAAAGGCCCAAAGGTAATGCTCATTACTTAACTTTCTATAGGATCCAATAATCTTGTAAATATTTACTTATAGCTATAGGAGGCAAGAGAAGTTCTTATCGGTTTTTGGAAGACCAATATAAGACATTATAGGAAATATGCACTAATTGCAAAGTGCACTTTGATTTACCTGTTTTTCAATCTATGAAAAACAGAAGGCACGGGAGACAGACACAGGCTTTACAGTCAGGTAGACCTGGGTTCAAATATGAGTTCAGTCACTTATCAGAGCTAGTTTTGTCTTATGTTTCTCTTTCTTAAAACTTAAAAATTGTAGTGTAAGAAAAGTAAACTTCCCAACAAATTGGGACTTGATATATACTCCTCAGTGTGAGGGTCAGAAGTCAAGAGCACAGTTGCGTTTATTCCTTATTTCAGTGATCCTATACCCACTGGGGGTGCTCAACCCTTATTTTGTTCAGGAGGTCTGCAAGAACAAGACTATTTTTATTTAATTTTTTTAAAATTTTTTAATGTTTTTATTTATTTCTAGGAGAGAGAGAGAGAGACAGCATGAGCAGGGGAGGGTCAGAGAGAGAGGGAGTCACAGACTGAAACAGGCTCCAGGCTCTGAGCTGACAGTCAGCACAGAGCCCGACGCGGGGCTCGAACCCACGAACCGTGAGATCATGACCTAAGTGAAAGTCGGACGCTTAACCAACTAAGCCACCCAGGCGCCCCAAGACTATTTTTATTATAATACTAAGACATAATTTCCACTTTCCACTCTTCATTCTCTCATGAACTTAGAATGGAATTTTCCAGAGGTTATATTATGTGACATTGCAATCCACTGAATGCAGAAAGCAGATATGAGACTCTAGCTGTAATGTGTCTTAAACCAGACAGTAAATAGATTTAAAAAAATTAAAAAAATAATCAATAAAATATGTATCACTAAATATATTTCTATAAAATAACTTTAATCTTCAAAACAGTTATAGTAATATGCAGTGAACTTACTNCTTTAACAAACTGAGGACTGATGGGTGTGGGGGGAGGGGGGTTGATAGGCATGGAGGAGGGCACTTGTGGGGATGAGCACTGGGTGTTGTATGGAAACCAACTTGACAATAAACTATTTAAAAAAATAATAAAAATTAAAAAATAAAAAATATCTCAGCTTTAATTTCAAATATAGTAAATGTCAATATATACAACCTACACAAGTGAAAGATCTTTCATGTTTTCAATGAATTTTGTGCACGGGGTGGGGGGATTCCTGAGTTCTGGAGACTTTCAATTTCCACCCAGGAATATGGAGAACTGGGAAGAGATCATTCTTAAACTTACAGTGAAAACCTGGACAAATTGAAAATCCATGAATCTCTTGTACCCACTGGACAACTGAGACTGTGGATTGTGGAAATACCTGATGAAACATTTAAGGAGAGATGAGGGCGCATTGGTGGCTCGGTCGATTAAGTGTCTCACTCTTGATCTCAGCTCAGGTCTTGTTCTGAGAGTCATGAGTTCAAGCCCCACATTGGGCTCCACAATGGGTGTGATGCCTACTTAAAAAAAATAAAAATAGGGGCACCTGGGTGGCTCAGTAGGTTAAGTGTCCGACTTTGGTTCAGGTCAGGATCTCATGGTTTGTGTGTTAGGGCCCCATGTTGGGCTTGTGCTGACAGCTCAGAACTGGGAGCCTGCTTCGGAATCTGTGGCTCTCTCTCTCTCTCTCTGCCCCACTTGCACTCTGTCTCTCTCAAAAATAAACATTAAAAATTTTTTAAAATAAATATTTAAAAATAAAATAGAGAGATGAGAAAGGACTTGGGGAAAGGGAACAGCAATCATCACTGTAGGGTCACAGAATTACCTAGAACCTTCTTCCCTAGCTCGCCTACAGAATTAAAGCATTAATCTCTCAGGAAAAGGGCAATTGAAACTTCCACCCTATGGCACTGGAAAAAGTCCACTGCAGCTATAGGAAAAACATAGAAACAGAACAAACAAGCAACCAATCCCTGAGAGAGGGGAAAATACATATGTTAGCTCGGAACTACAGGTGGGGAAGGGGCAGGAGAACTAAGGAGGCCACACCTCAAATACTTAAGGACATAGTATCTGCCTAATAATAAGGTAAATGAAAACAACAGAAAACACTCTATCATCACCAGGTCTGCTGCCACGCTAACACATCCCAAGTTACACGTTGTGGAAAACACTGCTCAGTGAGGGACAAAGGTGTTAGAGGATACCCCCACTAAGGTTTAGTGCAAACAGAAGATCTAAAGCTAAAAATGAAGGAGATATTGGGAGGCAGGGGGAAACCCTCAGAAAACCCATACCCAATCCTAAGCACAAGGTGTCACTAGAGGAATTTGAAGCATATAGTTCACTGAGGTTCATGATAGAAACAACATACCTCAAACTTAACCCAACCTCTGACTACACTTACTCAAACCACTGCACTAAGGAACTAGAAAAAGTGACAGCAGGCTCATTTCTAAGCATAAAAACTGTTTATCTCAGTCTCTATTGAATTATACCAGTGTCCAGTTTTCAACAACAAAAAAATCATAAGGCACATGGAAAGGCAAGTAAAACAACACACTCTGCATAGGCAAAGCCATTAACAGAACCAGACTCCACTATGACACAGATATTGGAAATATCTCACAGGGAATTTAAACTACCTATGATTAATATATTAAAGAATCTAATGGAAAAGGAAGATGCATATAAGATCAGATTGGAAAGTTCAGCAGAAAGACAGAAACAGTAAGAATCTAATCAAAGTGCTAGAATTAAAAAAAAAAATCCATATTAACATAGACAATGAATGCCTTCAACATGTTCATTAGTAGAGTCAACACAATCAAAGAAAGATTCAAGGACCTTAGAGATTCATCAATAGAAATACTCAAACTAAAATACAGAAAGAAAAGTGAGTGAAGAAATAAAACATAACAGAATATCCAAGAATTGATGGAACAATATCAAACGGTCTAACATATATGTAACTGAAATCCTAGGAGAAGAGAAAGAATAGGGCAGAACAAATATTTAAAGAAATAATGGCCAAGGATTTTTCAAAAATAAAGACATACATTAAACCACAAATACAAGAATGTCAGAGAACACGAAGCAGGGGGGGAAAAGCTAACAAAATCCACCTAGCCATATCATATTCAAACTATGGAGAAAACAAACAAATAAGCAAAGAGGAAACCTTGCAAGCAGCTACAGAAGACACATTACATGCAGAAAAATAAAGATAAAGATTACAGTTGACTTGTAGCTAGAAGGCAGTGGAGTGCTGAAAGAAAAAAAAAGTCAACTCAGAATTTTATACCCAGTAAAACTATTTGCAAAAATGAAGAAGTAAAGATATTCTCAGACAAAGAAAATGGAGATAATTCATTGCCAGCAGACTATCCTACCGAATAAAGGTAAAAGAAGTTCTTGAGGCAGAAGGAATAGGACAGCAAACAGAAACTTGTAGTTTAGAGACTTCAAGACTCTTCTCTAAGTGAATGACAGACAAGTAAGTACACAGTGAACCAGTAAAAGTATAGAAGACCTGAATAATAATATCAACCAACATGACATAATTTACACTTAACATTCTAGACCACTCCTTCCAATAACAGCAGAATACATACTCTTTTTAATTTCACGTGAAACATTCACCAATATAAACTATACCCTGGCTTACAAAAAAAAAAAAACCTTAAAATTTTAAAACAATACAAATAATATAAAGTATATCCTCAAAGTAACCTATGGACTAATAGGAAATCATAGGGGATATTTAAAATATTTTGAACTGAAATAAAATAAAAATACAACATGCCAAAATCTGCATGGGATGAAGCCAAAGTAATGCTTGGAAGAAATGTCTAACATTAAAATGATTATATCAGAAAAATAATGACTCTCTGGGAACCTGGCTGACTCAGTCAGCGGAACGTTCGACTCCTGATCTCAGGGTTGTGAGATTGAGTGCCATGTTGTATGTGAGGATTACGTAAAAATAAAATCATGAGGTGCCTGGACAGCTCAGTCAGTGAATCCTCCAGCTCTTGATTTTGGCCCAGGTCATGATCTCACAGTTCATGGGATCGAGCCCTGTGCCAGGCTCTGAGCTCTGAGTGCAGATTCTGCCTGGGATGCTCTCTCCCTCATTCTCTGCCCCTCCCCTGCTTGCAATTTCTCTCTCTTTCTCTTATTTAAAAAATAAATAAATAAAATTTTAATAATAATGATTCTCAATCAGACTGTCAGTATTCAAATATGGGCCCATTTCTTCTAAATATACGTTATTAGGCAATTTGCTTAACTTCTCAATGGATCAAATGCCTCACCTGTAACATGAAGCTAATAATTCTTCCTTCCTAGGTGTATGGTTAAGAATTAGAATTAGATAAGGTTAAAATTACGTAGAACTCTTGGCATGATGCCAGGCATATCTTAAGTGTCAAATTAAATATCAGCTAGTTTTCTCGCCAATTTTCAATAGTTAGTGGACATTTTTGTAGGGACTGCAGATAAGGATGACAAACTGTCCTTACCCTTGGGAACCTCATAGTCTAAGGAGGATTTACAAAAATCACCACCCAATATAAAATTGAGACCCTAGAGCAATGTTGCTTGTACCAAACGGAGAGGAATTAAACGAGTTTCTCAGATACAGTAGATCTCTCATTAAGGTTTAAGGAATTAGTAGCTACCTACGTTAAAGGAAACATACAGGGAGAGAATGGTTTGAGCAAAGCAGGAAGCTGTGAGAGCACGTGAAGAAATGGAAGGCTACCATCAGTTCCAATTACTAGAGCATAGTTTTCTAAAGACAGAATGGCAGATGGGTATGTAGGCAGAAATAAGAGATCCAAAGACCTCCCTTGTGATTCTGGAAGTTATACATGAGAAGATACATGATTCTGGCTTTAACATCTAGGTGGAGGGAGGGAGGAATCACCTTGGTAGATAATAAACGCAGTGCAGTTTAGCAATAGATTTGTTGGTCCGACGTACTCATAAGTGATCCAGAAAGCAACTGTCCAGTGTCCACAGCTCATCCATGAGATATGAGGCAGAAATAAGAATTTGAGACCTATCAGTGCATAGTAATAACTGAAGCTTGACCAATGAGACTTTCTGAGGGAGAACTTAGATGGAGACAGAGTCAATGAAGTAAGCCAAAGCTCTGGGGCCTGCTAGGGACAACTGAGAAGGTAAGAAGAGAGAATTATAGATAGATATTAAAGCTGAAGTGGGAACTTGAATAAACACTGATGATACTTGAGAATCTGGATCAGAAAATTTCCCTTCAAACTATAATAATATCTCTTCATAAACAGTGGGTGCTGTATGGCACTGTATTAACTTCCTGAGTCTGCTGTAGCAAATTACCATAAGCAAATGGTTTAAAACAACAAAAATTTATTCTCTCATTGTTTTGAAGTCCAGCATGGTGTCTGAAAGGCCACATTTTCTCCGTAGGTTCTAGGAAAGAATCCATTTCTTGCCCCTCCAGCTGCTAGAGATTGTTAACATCGTTGGCTTCTGGCTACATCTTTCTCTCTCTCTCTCTCTGCTATCTTCACATTACCTATTTCCCCCTAAATATCTACTTCAGCACTCTCTCTGCCTCCCTCCTATAAGGATATATGTGGGTTCACATAATCTAGGATACATTCCTCCTCTCAAATCATCAACTTAATCACATCTTTGCATCATAAGGTCACGTTCACTCTCCTGCCATATAAGGTGATATTGACAGGCAGTAGGACTAGGGTGTAGACTCATGTTTTCAGAGCCACTATTTAGATTACTACAAGCATTTCATCAAAAGTTTAATCACTGTTAGAGAATCACTGTTAGAAAGGTCTGGGGGAAAGAATTTTCAGACAGTGCTGACAAAAGTTAAGCGAGTGCAATCTCTTTGGAGGACAATTCGGTAAGATTAAAAATAGGTCTTAAAAACTGTGCAGGTTGCCTTTAATTTAGTAATTACAACTTTAGAGGTCTATCCCAATAAGATATTTGGTCATACATGAACATGAAATTGTGTTCACCAAAATCTTTTTTATATTTGAAAAGAAAAACTGGATTTAGCCTAAAATGCCCAAAAATAGGGATCAAAATTTATATATGTGTGTGTATACATGTTTATATGTGTGTACATATATAGTAGGATCACATTTTAGTATAAAGGTACATCTAAAAGAATCTGGATGAGTGGCACCTGGTGGTTCAGTCAGTAGAACATGAAACTCTTGATCTCAGGGTTGTGAGTTCGAGTCCCAGTAGGATGTAAAAATTACTTAAAAATAAAATCTTTAAAATAAATTTTAGGGGAGCCTGGGTGGCTCAGTCAGTTAAGCGTCTGGCTTTGGCTCAGGTCACAATCTTGCGGTTTGTGGGTTCGAGCGCGTTGGGCTCTGTGCTGACAGCTCAGAGCCTGGAGCCTGTCTTCAGATTCTGTGTCTCCCTCTCTTTCTGTCCCTCTCCTGCTCACGCTGTCTCTCTCTCAAAAATAAATAAAACGTTAAAAATGTTTTAAATAAATTTTAAGATAAATCAAATAAAAATAAATAAATAAATAAAATCTAAAAAAATAAAAGAATCTGAAAGAGGTGATCATAGAAATATTAAGATTAGTAGGATCAATGAAATTTTATTCAATTTCATCCTCAATTTTCAATTGTTTCTTCAATGAGCTTATTTGTTATATATCTAAATAACCAAACTGTAAATTTGTTAGACACATTAGCTTTTCTTCAAAAATCAGCCCTTCTCGGGGCACCTGGGTGGCTCAGTTGGCTAAGCATCTGACTCTTGATCTCGGCTCAGATCATGATCTCATGGTTCCTGAATTTGAGCCCCACATTGGGATTCTGTCTCTCCCTCTCTCTGCCCCTTCTCCACTTGCATCCTCTCTCTCAAAATAAACTTAATTTTTTAAAAAAATCAACCCTTCTTAAAGTTCAGACATTTCAATGTAATTTAGCTATAAATTATCTTCTGATAGATAGAAAAGAAAACTACATAGATATATATACAAATAAATTCATAAAAATATGTTTTCTAAATATTACCAAGTCCAAATATCAAAACAATTTGACCACCTATATAAAAATATTAATACTAATATTACCTATTTATATCACAACAAATAAAACATTGATTGCTGAGTATAATAAATATTTCTTATTTAAGAAAAAGCTAGCCTATAGCTGTAAATATACTTTACAAGCCTTAAAGGCAAATTATGTATGTGTGCCTGGTAAATGATACTCTGAATGAATTACATCCATAAACCTAAATTATACACATAAATTATGAAACTTAATTGTTTCTGGAAGAGGCTCTAATCTTATTAAGTGTCATGATTATTGATATGGTTGCCCACAAAATGCATTTTTCAAGATCTAATTTGATTTATATTTAACTTGTAAAAAATGATCTTTTATATACTACCAGCACAGAGTATATTTTATAGCTCTAACCTAAAAAAAATCATGAAATTGCTCTTTTGCTATCATTAAATGTCATCCACCAATTCTTCCAAAACCAATAAATATTCACTTCCTCTGGTATTTGCTTTCTCATCTGGAAAATGGATTAATCAAAAAATGTCCTCTTAAGGCTTTATGGAGAACTTTATGTAGCTCTTCATAAAATGAGTAATGGAAAGTGTACAGTGTTCACTAGCAGAACATTTGCATTAATTCTAAGGTAAGAAGTGCACAACTCATTTAACAACTGAAAGTGATGAGGTGGTTAATTTTTTTAATTCACTGTAGAAATACCTGCCTGCCTACTAAATGGAAAGCATTTCACATCCACATCTACATCCATTACAAGAATGGTTACCCTAAATTGTTATTGTAGGCTGGAATTCTCAACCTTCTACAACAGAGTATAGTAAATAATTCAACTTTGTTCACATCATAAATAACCTAAGAGATTCTTCCAATTCAAATGTCATCAACAGAGTTTGTTACACTGTTCTGATGCCTGATAGAAAACTAGGATAGATATGTTCTTTCACATCTGTTTGCCATTGAGAGAAATCAGTGCTTCTTAAATGAGCCTCTTCTAACACAGAAGCTATTCATGAAAACTGTTTCAACTGTGTCAATTCATAGAATTCTTAAAGGGCTGTTCACCCCAGAAGAACATTTATAGATGTCCTGAGAAGGTTGATATACCACTGGGACCCTGAGGGTGTGAGACAGTGGGTAAGTGGGAGATGGCCAGAAAAGATCTTATCAATTCCTAGGGAAGAAAAAGGCAAAGAACTTGAAGCCATTCAACTTTACTGTGCACTTGAGGGAGGTTGGCAGAGAGTCCTAAAAGGATGCAGTGAGATCCATGCAGGTCAGAGACATATCTAAGCAAACTTTTGTTTAATTTTACTTGATCCCAGGTAAACATCTGAGTTGACGATATGCAAGGTGCCATATCCCAGAAGCCCAGATTCCTCATTCCAGTTTGGAGAAAGCTTAAAACTTTAACAAACATTTACCAGACTCCATCTCTTCTGTTGCTGGTTGTTATGCCATCTTCCCAGTTTTACTATTATCCAAATGCTTTAATATAAATTTAAATTCATGCACATTTCATATGAAGATAATACCAGGTCACCATAATCCTTGAGAAAGAGGGACCTTTAATAATTTCAAGGATAAAATTAGTCATTTATACTGCATTCTCTTAAAATTAGTTTTTCTCTAAAACCATCTGGGAATGCCTTCAAACTGTGACCAAATATTGAGCAGACTGTTCTCTGTGAGATTCTGATGCAATTCACTGCATATCTGAAAGTGCAGAGTTATTAATCACAAATTGGAAAAAAAGAAAAAGAAAGTGGCAGTTTTGCTTAAGTATTTATTTCTTGGAAGCCTTCTTTTTCTTTTCCTATCTTTCCTTTTGATTTTTGGGAGGAAAATAGAAATTCAAGAGCTGATGAAATTGATGACTAAAGTGTCACATTATTCTCCATTTGCTTTCCCTAAACCAATCTATTGGTAGATTACCCTAGCGGTATGGATTTAACATTTACTACTATTGTTTATTCTACTGGAGAAAAACTTCTTTTAAATATAGAGTTATGTCCATCTACCCATTCACTCCAACACATCTGTAATGCCTAATAAAGACCCAACTCTGTACCACTGTCTAGGGAAATGAAACATAACTACATATTCTTCAGTGAGTGTGGTATTTAATTTTAGTGTTTCTCTCCAGGCTCCAAATCCAGGAAAATGCTCAAAACTAGCAGAAGTTGTGAGTTAAAAAAAATAAACAGCTTCATAAATCATTACTACAAGAGAGTCGACAACATGGGTTAACTCAGATTTGAGCGTAACAATATACCATAAATTGTTTTTGAGATCCAATTGTAAAACTGTTTAATATTTGGCCACAGGTGCTGAAGTTAGACACCAGTGATTGACCATGCTCATGCTCTTAATTTGAGCCAGATTTGAGCTCAGGCACCTCTGTCCCACCGATGAAGTTAAGGTGAAGGAAGGTGTCAGCTCTGCTTCCCAAGGACTGGTTCAATGGCACAGCCACTAATCCAGGGCACACTTAACACAACCGTGCAAGTAGAACTGAACCCATGCCAAGGATGCCTACCTATCTACTTAAAGGCACAAAGTAGAGTCAGTTCTCTAAGCATTGCTTTCAAGCATGCAGAAAACTATCTCCCTGCATTTTTCAGCCCAAGTACTTCTTCATGCATTCAGACCTTTACTGAACATCCGCTACAAGGCTAGGCATTATGAAGACACTGCAGTGACCAAGGTAGACATGACCACTGACCTCATGGAACCTAAATAATATGATTCACTGGGGGGAGGCTGAAAGGAAAATGGACAACCCTACTCCTTTCTGCTCTGCATCTGCAACCCACTAACATCATCACATTATAATGGGTTGATAGCTACTTTCTTAAAGTCTTCCACTAATTTCACCCCCTAGTGAATTTGGTTATGCTAGTCTTTTCTCTCTGACATGAGAGTAAATTCCTTAAGGGCAGGAATGCTATATCCTAGAAATTTTTATGACCTCCGGTAACACCCAATTGCCTAGTGGTTTCCACTGACCCAGCATTTTTTCCTGCAAAATGGAGATCATATTCTCTTCCAGGAAAAAGCAATAGCAAGGGGAAGTTACAGCTCACAGAAATCTGAAGCAGAGTTATGATCAAATCTCTCAATGGATCAGGTTGCCTGTGTGATGGTTGGGTTAGTCACGGAACAGTGCAACTCACATTCTACAGGTGCATCAACTGCTGATCATCTCTGGTCTCCCCCCAACCCCAGTACCCTGACTCCCATCTCCACATCTCTAATGCATTTAGGAAATCAGTATAGCCTGACCTCAGGCCACTGTAGAAATCGATGTCCTCTCCTTAAAAATGTCTCCCCAAAGGTCTTGCTATGGCATTTGAAAGTATTGTCCTATTCATGCTTTTGAGTTCAAGTCCACAAAGCCTCTTTCTTTGTAAATATAAATATTTGCTGTGATTGCTTCTGCTCTTGAAGTCTTATGCTACTGTCTGCCCATACTCTTAGAACAAGAAACAGATTTACTTACTTAAATAAAAAACCATCTTGGGATGCCTAGCTGGCTCAATCAGTAGAACATGTGACTCGATCTGGGGGTTGTGATTCAAGCCCCACTTTGAGTGTAGAGATTACTTAAAAATAAAAGATTAAAAAATAATAATCATTTTTTAAAATATTTTTTATTTATTTCTAGGAGAGAGAGAGAAAGACAGCGTGAGCAGGGGAGGGTCAGAGAGAGAGGGAGTCACAGACTCTGAAACAGGCTCCAGGCTCTGAGCTGGCAGTCAGCACAGAGCCCGACGCGGGGCTCGAACCCACAAACCGCGAGATCATGACCTAAGCGAAAGTCGGACACTTAACCGACTAAGCCACCCAGGCGCCCCAATCATTTAAAAAATTTAGAAATCCATTTTGTTTATGAAGGATTTAAAGAGGATGAAATATATATCATATTGATAAGAAAGTGGAGACTAGTGATGAATTATGCTGGGCCTAGAGCCAGACTTCTTGTGCCTGCATTCTCTACAGGTTCCCAAGTTACTTCCTCTGTGCCTTAGTTTTCATATCTATAAAATGTGGATAATAATGTTACTATATCACACATTGTAAGAATTAAGTGGTAATACACATAACATACTTAGCAAAGTATCATCTGCCTAGGCCAAAAAAGGATGTCAGTAAATTCTAGGTATTATTAAATTATTATGTTTTCCCCTTAGATCCAGGCAAATCTATTCAATTAGTTTTGAAATCATGTAAAACAAACAAAATGAGATTGGGTACCTTCAAGAATACTCAGTAGCCCCAGCAAGAGGAACTATATTAGGTTAAGTGAAAAGTATATGAAATTGGTACATGAAAAAGTGCTCAACATCACTAATCATCAGAGGAATAGAAATCAAGACACAGTGATATTGAGGGTGCCTGGCTGGTTCTGTTAGAGGAGCACAATGCTCTTATCTCAGAGTCGTGAATTCGAGCTCCACGTTGGGTGTAGAGGTTACTTACATACATACATACGTGTATACATACATACATACGTAAGTAAATAAACTAACTAAAAAAACCCCACAATGACATCACCTCATATTTATCAGCTAGACTTACAATGATGATCATTTAGCAATATACACAACTATCAAATCATTATGTAATACACCTGAAACCAATATAATATTTTATGTCAATTATATTTCCATTCTTAACAAATGGGTAAGGGTGGGACGTGACAAGTACAGATGTTGCTACTTTAAGGAAACTGGGGGCAGCAGTCATCTTATGGTCAATGTTGGGAAGCACCTGGGGCTTGTATGAGAGAGGGCAGAGGCTAGGTATAAAAATAAGTAGAAGTCACACCAGGAGTTCCAGATGGAGTAAAGGAGGAGTTTTGGAGAGGGAAAAACAAAAACAAAAAACAAAAAACCAAGGCAGAAATTGGGGAAGGTGTGGAACTAGATCCTTGTATTGAGGAAACAGATCAGATAGAAACTAAGGGCCAAGTGTATAGGAGGTGAAAAGCTTCCTAGGGAATTTTCTTCTTTGTTCCATTCATGATTCACCCTAAAGCTCTAGTAATGGTAACTGAGTGGTAAGAACAGTGTGGATGCAATCAAGTTAAAGAATGAGGAGCAATATGCTTTAGAGTAAAACTAAACATGATAAAGAATCCATGCAGTCTCCTCTAAAATCCTTGAAAGCACCAAAGTCTTATTCAGAAACCTCCACTGAAGCCTTCATCTACCTTATTCCACTCCTAATTAAACCAGCTTCTCTTCAGGTGCCAGCATGAAAACCTGTGTCTTATTCAACTGTATAGTTTACTTCATTTCATTATTAGCACCACAACATTATTTCTCATACCAATTTTCGTAACAAATATACAGCATTTCAGCTGTATCAAGGGACAAATTGGCTTTATGGATGCAGCTATAAAAGTACCCATCATTAGCAAGTTCCTGACATAAAATGTATTCCAAGTTCCAAGCAACTGCCTTACAGCCCAGCTTTCTTTTTATTTCTTTTTATTTCTTTTTGTAGAGAGAGTGTGCAAGGAAGGGAGAGAGGCAGGGGAGAGAGAGAGAGAGAGTGACAGAGAGAGACAGACAGAGAGAATCCCAAGCAGGCTCCATGCTGACACGGCGCTTGACCCCACTACCCTGTGATCATGACCTGAGCCAAAACCAAGAGTCAGAGGCTCAATCACCTGAGCCACCCAGGCAACCCACAACCCAGCTTTAAAAGCATCATCTAGTCTTTATTCTTCTATATGTTTATTTCTTGCCTCATCAAATAGCCCATAAGCACCTCCAAGTTAGGAAAACTGCCATTTTCATCTCTTATCCCTTTCCAGTGTTTCTCCAACACTAGGCAAGGCACACAGCTGCCATCTTCTCCAGGGAAGAGGACAGGGCTTAGATAAGAATTCAGTTGAATGATAAACTAAACCTGCTGTCTCCATACCAATTTCCTGTACTTTCTCTTCCTTCACACTACACTTCTGAAAAGAATAGTCTGTCCGGGCAAGTTCACTCGACTTTTCTGACTCCATTTCCACACCTGCATCTTAGGGAAATGGTAATTAACTTAACTGATGTAAAGTGTTGAGGACACTCTCTGGCTATTTAGTAAACATGGTCCATTTTTTGTTATCTTAAAAAATATAAGTATACGAAATGTATTTGCTTGAGATCATCTGTTGAGATATGATTATGAGATAGTTAATGTTCACGGTATTATAAATTTTGAGTCAGTAGAAATAGAAGGCCTTAATGCAGTGGAATTTGGAATTATAGTTTGTTTGGTGTGATTTATAAAGAAAACTAAGAAGGGAAAGTTTCAGAGTTTTTATCATCTTGTAAACATAAGAACAAGGTGAGCCACAGGCACAGTCGGAGATTAATTAACCAAATGGAGCAGAGAGACTGCTTTCCCATGCTAGTGATATCATATTGAGCAAAAACCACAGGCAGGCGAAGTGAAAAATAAATGGGACACAGCAACAAGCAGATGGGTTAGGTCCACCTTGGGTGAAGGTTGGAGGTGGAGTAGGGAACCTGGTTATATAATGAACAAAGGCTGGGACCTGGAGGGACACCCTTGGCTCTGAACTTTTAGTTCTTAACTCCTGCTCATCTGCCATTGCAATAGACTCCATATAGCCTGAGCTTTTCTAGTGGGCCTCATAATGCGATGAAGGAAGTTGAGTTCAGTAGAGCTTTTTCTTTTTGGGAGCTTTTGTAAGTTGACTGGGCTTTTGACAATTTTCACAGCTTGAAATTAAGATTGAGGTCCTTGCTGTCATCAAAGCCTGGAACCCACCTAGAGAGAGTAGGAGGGGTGGACAGGAATCAAGAGTGACTAGGTCTGTTCAATCTAGCTTCAGAGAGGGGAGAAAAAAAGCATTTGCTGCTGTCATCCATGGTTATGAGATACTCTGGGATGGTCACAGGTTGGAAGTGTAAGTTATAGAGGAAATGCTGAGCTCCAAATGGATCCTAAAAATACACTTGATCTCCTAACTCGTCCCTTCTGATTATTGATATGTGACCATCCCGAGTTCTAATGGCAAATATAACCCCAGAAGTGACCCTGTCGTGCCAAGGTTCAGTGTCTCATTCCAAATTAATTTCATACTACAAATACAACCTTTTCTGCCAAACCTGAATGTAATCTGTACAGATCTGTGATTGGATTGATCGGAGAGGGAGAGACTAATTACATCTCATTTGACTTTGAGCACTCAATGGGTCTTTACCAAAACACTTTCCACTCTCTGAGTGTATTTATTTTTGGCAATAAGTTATTATAGCAAAGCTGCCTTTGCTTGGCTCAGTGGATAGTGGAGGTGGGTACTAGGATTTCCACAGCTTTACCACCACATTAAAATAGGAAGTTGAAGCCACATCAAATCTCAACCTATAATATGAGCCAGGAAAGCCTGTGTCACATCACTACAGTCATGAAATGCCACACAAGGAGCATAGCCAGAGCACTTTCCAACCAAGGACCTAAGAGGGTTTTAAAAAGATTAAATTGTGAAACTTTAAAAATGGCTTTTAGAATTAATGTTATTACTTCTACAAGCCTTGAACATAACCTATTTAGTCAATTCATGATTTTTTCCTAAGTCTTTTATATATGTATATATTATATAAATATATATTTATATATATATGTATGTATATATATATATATATCTTACCATATTCTTTTCCAGGATGAGTTAAAACAGCAAGATAAAATGAATAACTATGAATAAACTGAACTTCATTTAATTAATTCAAGATTACCATTAAATATTAATGAACATGAAGGTGTTATGGCTTAATTCGTCAACAACTGTCACTCTGAATGTGTGAAAATATCTATCCGCTAACAAAAAAGTTATAGATTTTCTTCATGTGAATGTATTCTGTTTTTCTTAACCATTTTGTCTAAGGTGAATATTTATAAAATGTCTTCTTTTTGAATCTCTTTGTGATTTTTGCATGTACATTTCTTATGGAAAAAAAATCAGACTCCAAATCACAATAAAAATAACCTTTGAATGCTAATATTCACCCAGCAGATTGGCAAAAATTAAGAAGATTGGTGAGACTAAGTATTGGCAAAGATTGAGTACACTGGGGACTCTTAGGCACCACCTGTGGGAATCCAAATTGGCGCGGCCACTTTGTAAAACAGCTGGGCATTATCTTGAAAAGCTGGCACACTGAATAGCCCAGCCTCTAGCACAGATCTATCACGAGATATGCATAAGAATGCATGTTGCAGACCGGTTGGGAATAGCAAAAACAAGCAGACATACAAACAAAATTAAATGCCTAACAAACCAAATATATAAAAATGGATGGACAAACTATGGAAGAGTCATAAACTAGAATGAGTACAACACTGAAAATACATTAACTATATATCAGCATGGATGAATCTTCAAAGCATATTGTTAAGCAAAAATTTAAAGAAAAGCAACTTGCAGAAGAATTCAAATATTTGCTGCCATTTGGACAAAGTTCAAAAGCAAACCAAAAAGCACAGATTGTTTGGGAATAAGACTGGTAAAGGAATAAACAGAGAGAGAGAAAGAGCACAGGTGAAGCTCTGGAGAGTAGTTCACTGTGGAAAATGAAAGGGGACAAACACTGGGAGGGTGGGAAGGTGAGAGCACAGGAGCATTTCATGGCCGATCATGATGTTCTCTATGAAGATGGACAGCATGTTTATGGTATTTGCCTCATTGTTAGGCTTCCTATCATAAATGGACATCAAAAAGTTAAAATAGTTTTGAAATGCACCACCTTAATCCCAAATGTTTCCTTTAAGGATGTGCATTTTATACCTGAAAAGCTCATTTCTCCCAAACTCAGAGTTCTGGTTTCCAGTTATGCTTACCATTCTTTTTTTTTTTTTTTTTTTAATTTACTTCTAGGAGAGAGAGAGAGAGACAGCATGAGCAGGGGAGGGTCAGAGAGAGAGGGAGTCACAGACTGAAACAGGCTCCAGGCTCTGAGCTGGCAGTCAGCACAGAGCCCGACGCGGGGCTCGAACCCACGAACCGCGAGATCATGACCCAAGCGAAAGTCGGACGTTTAACCGACTAAGCCACCCAGGCGCCCCATATGCTTACCATTCTTAATAGCTTTGTAACCTTGGATGTATTACTTATATCTCTCTGGGTATCTTTTTTTTCCAACCTGAAAATATAGGTCCTAGGGAGCAACCCTTTAGGTCTTTTCTAGAGAATATTCTTATACTTCTATAACTCATTGGCCCTCTACCCTAGACAAAATCCAGTCCACTTGAATTCAATTCTCGAAAACAAGCCCACAAGGAGTTAATGAGACGTACAAGCATCTACATCGGACTTTTCAAACATGAAGTTCTTTTACTAGACCATCCTATTCATTTCCTCTCCCTTCCCCCTGAGTTCTACCACCATTGGATTTAAATTTTTCAGCAGCCACACAAGGTGGCTTTTCCCTCTGGAAATTCAACAGAGCCAGATGGAGATTACTTTTCTCAAACAGTTCAAGCTAAGATTTGACTTTAAAATCAAAGGGGCATACAGCTTTGTAGAATCAAAATAACACTCAACTGTACTCCTAACCTTGGCTTCAACATTTACTAGTTGGATAACTGTAGTGAAGTCATTTACCTTCTCTGGATCTCAATTTACCCATCTGGCAATGAGGTGCCAGAAAGGGACAAAAGCTCTCTGGGAACATTTTCTGTTCCAGCATAGGATAATTCACCATAATTTCAGTTTGCTCTTGGGAACTATTTTTTGACTTAATAATCAACTGTTAACAAAAAGTGTTCCAATAGCTTGCAGAAATCAGTTACCAAAACCACACTTCCAAGAACCACCTAGCTCTACCAGGAATACTTTGCTCGGAAGAAGTTAAAGGGAAATGGGTACAGACTGATGGAGACCCAAAAAATCTAATTCATTTGGTAATCTAGTATTTATTGCTGTACTGGCCAGAGTTTTAGCCACTATAAATATAGCAGCCCTCAAGGAGCTTAGATTCCTGTCCCACCAAGGAACTATTCTGAAAGACTACAAGAAGCAGAGAGTAAGGATATTCTACATTACTTTGACCAATTATTCTATAATCTCATCACCAGAATCTTAAAGCATCTTACCTATTAGAGATTTGGGGACATAAAGCCCCAGATATACTGACTTGACTCTCATCTATTCCCTCTTCAGCAATTTCCAGAATATGCTAGTATTGAAATCTGGATGGGCTCTAGAAGACACAATTCTGCTAATTAACTAATTATACTTAAAAGTCAATGGTTTTTGCAGCATGATGAATAAAATCAACTCTTTAGCATATGTCCCCAAACTTGTCTACAATCTGTATCTCATCACACACCCTATGCTTCAGCCGTCACAAATTATGCACTATCTAAACATATGTAGGCTGTTCCTTACTCACTCAGACCTTGAACTTGAGCCTGGCAACGCAACTTCTCCTACAAAGCTCAACCCAACAGGTATCTCTTTCATGAAGTCTTCTCCATCCTTTTTTTCTATCTTATGAATTAAAACCTGTTTCTTACCCTCAAAGCAGCCATTATGTCTCTATACAACACCGTTTTCCTCTGCTGTTTTGTATCGTAGATGCTCATCTACATATGTCTCTCCAAAAATGTTTTACACTGTCTGAATTATTTTTAATTTTTTCATGTTTTATTATTTTTAAGAGAGAGACAGAGAGGGAGGGAGAGAGAGACAGAGCACAAGTGGGGGAGGGGCAGAGAGAGAGGGAGACACAGAATCTGAAGCAGGCTCCAGGCTCTGAGCTGTCAGCACAGAGCCTGACACAGGGTTTGACCCTACGAACCATGAGATCATGACCTCAAGTGAAGTCAGATGCTTAACTGACCGAACTACCCAGGCACCCCTACCCCGTCTGAATTCTTAACCCACAGAATCTTCAAATGTACAAAAATGGTTGCTGTGTATCTCTAAATTTTGTAGTGATTGGTTAAGCAATGAAAGATAAATGATATACTAACTTTTTCTTCCTCTTGTTTTGTTTTTTGAGCTACTCTATTTTCCGAACTTTTCCCCTAAACCTTTTTTCTTCTCAAATCTGCCCAAATTACGGAATTAGCCCACACATCAGTCTCTTTCCTTCTCTCATGCTGCTGGGCCTCCATCACCCAGTTCAACTATCTTGGGTCCTCCATACTTACCATTGGTTCCCACAGTATCCTCTTGTGTTCCCAACTCCCAACCTTTCTGGGGGAGAATGATTTTCTGCTCGTCTGGTAAGAAGCTAGTTCTTCTCAATCAGGCCACAGGGACTCTAGCATGGTGGTAAAGTCTTGTAGTATATAGTAATACATACACAGGAGAAAGTGCTGGAACCAGAGGAAGTGGTATGTAAATCTTCCAAAATAAGCTGTGGCAACCTCGAGCTATCCTGAGCAATGTTTTGAGGTCTGCTGTGTAGAAAAGGAAGGAAACCATGGAGGCAAGACTTAAAGAAAAACATGATGACATATGATGTCATTTAGGAAATGACAAATAAGGTGTCCTAAGGCATAAAACCACATGATGTAGGTGAGTATTGAAAGTCAAGGCCAGACAATAACACTTGACTGGGTCATAACAAAGCTTAAATGCCACACTGAGTTGAAACTTCATCTTGCAGGTCATGGAGGGCTAGATGTCAAATGATTGAATTTGGAAACTTAGTTAAATAAAAACATTTCAAAATGATTTATCTAATATTATTTCAGAGGGTAGTTTGGAGGAGCATGGGAGGGAACATACAATGAGCAATAAAGTGGCCCTTAGAATAGCAGAGGGAAAAAGATGATTAAGGTGACCAGGTAGGCTGACATTCCTGAGTTGTGGAAAGGGAGTGTATTTGAGAAAAAGGTAGGTGGTTAGTTGGCAAAATTTGATGAGCAAATATGAGGAGGTGAAAGTGGAGGTTACTTCACTTTTTTACTTACATGAAAGCCACCTCTGAAACTGCCTCAGATTTCCAGCTTGAGCAGCGAAGTGTATAATGTACATGAAATGGAAAATATAGTCACATAAAAATACTGGTATAATTGTGAGACAGGAAACCATCAAAACCCTAGTGGAGAAAGTAGGAAACAACCTCTTTGACCTCAGCTGCAGCAATTTCATACTCAACACATCTCCAAAGTCAAGGGAATTAAAAGCAAAAATGAACTACTGGGACCTCATCAAGATAAAAAGCTTCTGCACTGCAAAGGAAACAGTAAAAAAACTAAAAGGCAACTGACAGAATAGGAAAAGATAGTTGCGAATGACATATCAGATAAAGGATTAGTATCCAAAATCTATAAAGAACTCACCAAACTCTACACCCAAAAAACAAATAATCTAGTGAAGAAATGGGCAGAAGATATGAATAGATACTTTTCCAAAGAAGACATCCAGATGGCCAACAGACATATGAAACGATGCTCAATGTCACTCATCATTAGGAAAATACAAATCAAAGCCACATGGAGATAACACCTCACATCTGTCAGAGTGGCTAAAATGAACAAATCAGGAAGCTTATAGACGCTGGCAAGGATGTGGAGAAACGGGAGCCCTTTTGCACTGTTGGTGGGAATGTAAACTGGTGCAGCCCCTCTGGAAAGCGGTGTGGAGGTTCCTCAAAAAATTAACAGTAGAACTAGCCTATGACCTAGCAATAGCACTGCTAAGAATTTACCCAAGGGATACAGGAGTGCTGATGCATAGGGGCACATGCACCCCTATGTTTATAGCAGCACTTTCAACAATAGCAAAATCATTGAAAGAGCCTAAATGTCCATCAACTGATGAACGGATCAAGAAGATGTGGTTTATATATACAATGGAATATTACTTGGCAATGAGAAAGAATAAAATCATGCCATTTGCAGCAACATGGATGGAACTGGAGGGTATTATGCTAAGTGAAATAAGTCAATCAGAGAAAGACATATGTTTTCACTCATGTGTGGGTCTTGAGAAACTTAAGAGAAGACCACGGGGGAAGGGAAGGAAATAATTAGTTACAAANGCAGCCCCTCTGGAAAGCGGTGTGGAGGTTCCTCAAAAAATTAACAGTAGAACTAGCCTATGACCTAGCAATAGCACTGCTAAGAATTTACCCAAGGGATACAGGAGTGCTGATGCATAGGGGCACATGCACCCCTATGTTTATAGCAGCACTTTCAACAATAGCAAAATCATTNTGAGCACTGGGGGTTGTATGGAAACCAATTTGACAATAAATTATATTTAAAAAATAAAATATTAAAAAATACTGGTATAAAATTTGAAATAATGGAGAGGTGGTATGGTGAAATGAAAAGAGAAGGAATAGGGGTCAGGACAGATGACTCCTACTGTCCCAGAAAACAATGTACAAGGTAGAAGAGAGTGGAAACAGGAGTAGAGAAGTTAAAATGCTCACAAAAGAGCCAGCAATCCTCAATCATCTGTCGATCCCCACACCACTGCAGGGAAGGCAGTGATGTGAAATTACCACGATTTAGCTGCATCCATAATTTAACTCTGGATAGAGTTTTGGTATATTTGAAAGCAATTGCTCCAGATGTTCTACAAACTCATTTAAGTCTTTAATCACAGTAATAAAATCACTCTCCAAAACTGTAACTCTGAAGAAGATGAAAGCTGCCTCATTTCTGAATTCTTTTTTTTTTTTTTTTACTCCCCTCTCCAAACACATGAAAGGATTAAACTGCATAGCACCCAAAGCCAGGGTAGCAACAGGTCATAGATTCAGGAGGTGAGGCCAGGGAAGTTGACGACAGGCTGTGAATGCACAAAGAACTGTGGGGGCGTTCAGTGGTTCAAAGTCAAGTAGGTGTACATGCAGGTATCATAAATTAGGTATTCAGAAACAAGGAGACTACAACAAAGATGGTGAATATGATCAGCAAAGAAGCTCAAAATGTGGAAGACTGGGCAGCAAGAGGTCAGGATCCCAGAGAGACATTTCTGGAAGTAGGCAGAGTAGCAAGTTCTGAGGGAAGTGGTCTGAAAGCAGACAACCATGGCCATGTTAAAAAGACTCTATTAACGATCTCTAGTTTTAAGCAGTAATCTTTTATGTCTTTTCCTCTTCTAAAAAAGAGCCAATTCCCAAGTCTAACTGTCTGAGACCTGCAGGCAGAGACATACAAATGGCAGTACCTAGCTGGAGGTAGGAACCTAATAGCCAATGCTTCAGTTTCTAAGTCATTAAGTGTGAATTGGGCCCAAGAGTTTGCATTGCTGACAAGTTTCCAGATGATATGATACTGCTCGTTGAGAGGCCATATTGTGAGAATCATTGCTCTTTGTCAACAATTTATATCCCTAGACATGCCCCCATCTTATGTGACAACCTTGGTAAATGGTCATACCTTAATCTATCCTACAGCTAGAGATGGAGGTGGTCTAGGATAGAACCTCAGATCTGTCTTTTTTTCTTTAAGGCTCTGTAGATGATTCCAGTACCTAGACAAGGTTGTGGATTACTAATACATTGCAGATGTAGAGGTAAATGATGACAAATTAATTCTTAATTTGGATTCATCAAGGCAACTTTGTGAAGGGGAGCTAGCTTCTTTCTTTAGGCACATACATTTAAATCCGTGAGATCTAATAATGGTTATGTTTAACTAAAGCACTTTACCAACAATTCCCATTTAATCAAAGGCCAATTGATGCCAATAAAGTATTTAGAGAGTATCATCAATAATTTATAAGCCATTATTAAAAGGTTCAATTTATCTTTATAAAACAAAGAAGTAATCCCTAACAATGGAGGGAAGACTGGTTTTCTCCATCCATGTCACCAGAACATAGAAGAAAAACAATTTTTCCAAAACAACAGTAAAGCAGCCAAGAGGAAACTCCAATAAAGTTGCCGAGAAATGACAGTGCTCTAAGAACAGATGGGCTGTTTCATTTCTGAAATTTTATGAAGAATATCAACTGACTGAAACATTGACAAAGATTTTTTTAATTCAACTTTAGAGAGAGAGAAAATAATCAAGTCTCTTAGAACTTACAAGCTAGGTGAGATGCTTGACTTGAGGGATAACGTTTTCAACCTCTTATGCATTTTCCAGAATTACTAAATAATTGATCAATTAACAATATCTAAAATAATATACCATGCTGTTATGATCTTGGTTTTGTCTTCCAATTTCTCCTCCTTGCACAGTAAATATGGTTTTAAAACAATTATATGTTGAAATAGTATTTCTACTTTCTTCTTACAACCTTTGAATTTGTCTACTTCATATAGCTGGAAGATATTTTAAGGTAGACAAACGGGAGTTACCATAGAAAGGGTATTGATTTCCTTTTACTAGGGCTAATTTTTCTCATCAAAATAATGGACTTCCCTCTTTGGAAAAACGGCTCTTCCTTTGGAAGAGTTGCATACCACCTCCTCCGGGTTCTACCAGTATCTCTTATGTACTTATTACAACAAATTGCCAAATTGCCAAATTTTGCTTATATACTGGTCCCTCCAGGAGGCAGTACCTTTATACTCCAGGACCAAACATAGTACAGGGCAAATAGTTCATAAGTAACTGTTTTTGAAATACTAGGCTGATGCTGTCATCTAATAGGTCCAACATTTACTTTAATTCCCTAGAAAATCATTCTGGCTGTCAGGTTTCAGTCAATGATCCTTACAAGCGTTCATAACCTTTATTTATTCATTCTTATTAGTATATACATAATTGTAATGACTTGAAGCCTGAGTTCATCTGATGGATTAAAAAATGGTTCCAGAAATTATGAAGAATAATGTAGATTTTTCTGTAAGATTTATACAAAGTGTAAGACATAGAAAGTTTCTACAAATCCTTCTTGGACACTTTATTTCCAAGATTTTCAACCCATGCAACTGTTTAAGATCTCTCATGTTCCTTCCCAGTGTTCACTGACTCCCCAACACCATCCTTTACTCATATCACCAACATCACCCCATTACTTACCCCCAACATCACTCCATTACTTCACCCCCAACACCTCATTACTTACCCCCAAACCACCCCATTGCCCTTATTCTCCCATATTCCTTTCATCACATTTATCAGTTTCCCTGTCCAAAAACATATCCCACAGCACCCCCCCAATATAGTTCATCTTTAACTTCTTTTGTTACACTTACTACCTATATAGTTTCCATAAAATATACTCAAGCTGCCTCCACAGGCTTCTTCTTGTTTCAGAATTTAACTGCTCATCATTATAATCATATGATTTGTAAAGTCACTTGACTTCAGTGTGTATTTCATATGTCACTGAAACCTCTGTGGAACACGAGGCTCATCTGAAATAATAGTGCACAGAATATTAGCATTTTAATGCACAGAATATTAGTCCCTCCCAGTTGACGCAAAGGCAAACAGACCTAGAGACAGGTTACATGCCACAGAACACTGCTGTTGGCAAGGTAATGGTAGGAAGAGAAGGAGCTTCCCGTGAATTGCCTTAAAAGGCTCAGTAAAGACTATTGCACTTCCTTCTCATCTCTGATGTTCCTTTACATCACTGATCCTCATCGCTGAGAAACCCTACCTCCCTAATACTCACCTGTGGAATTAGTGACCCTGTTCAGTCCTGCCCCAGCATCCTGTAACACCCCATCACCCTACTACCCTCAGTGGATTGAATCCTACCCTTTCCTTCTTTCTCATTAGCCTGTGAGTTCACTGAAATAGGGATGATGCTATTTCTGATGTTGATTCCCAAACACTTATTAGAGGTTGACATAATTATAGGATTCAGACTTAAAACCACAATTTTAAACTCGACTTCTTCGACTAATAATGATTTAAACTTCATGTTCACACATGTCTTGCTATTATAAGCAAGAAATTTAAATTTTTGAGAACTTTGTTACCTCCTATTCATTCTCTGGAAAAACGTTTATTAAGAACCAATATTTGATAAATCCCTATTAAGAAACTCTATGATAGGATGCTGAGAAAGAGAATAATGGGGACAGGTTGAAGCATTTTTCAAACGGTGGTCCAGAATGGCATTAGTGGGGGCACCTGGGTGGCTTAGTCAATTAAGCGTCTGACACTGGCTCAGGTCATGATCTCAAGCCCCAGATCAGGCTTGTTTCTGTCAGTACAGAGCCCACTTTAGATCCTCTGTCCCTCTCTCGCTGCCCCTACTCTGCTTGTGTTCTCTCAAAAATAAATAAAACATCAAAAAAAAAAAAAAAAAGAACAGTATTAATGAGGGGGGAAAAAGCAGTCATGTGAAAAGGAGTCGAGAGAAGAGACAAGGCAAAATTCCAGGCAGATAGAACAAAATATCTTAGAAAATATTTGTTAGTCTTACACTTTTACTTGAACATATGTGACTGTATGATGTGAACTTTTCAATTTCAATTATGGAATTTCCAATAACATGTTTTGACTTCTGTATACTCAATACATGTGTATACAAATTAAAGAATATGTCTAATAAAAATTGAATGTGAATTTTCAGTGTAGGACCCCTATAGATTGAAAAATAGCCAAGCCTTTGGCCATTTATTTTCTGTCTTCAACAAATCACTACATTACTATTAGTACATTACGTTAACTAGTACCTGTCTAGAACTTTCACTAAGTTTATGTGCTAGGTCAATTAAGACATTCAAATTCATCTGGGGTCAGAAATGTAAATTCTGAACAAAAAAGTATTAGAGATAATCTATAAAGGAAAATGGGAGGAAAGATGAAAGATATTTTGTTTATAAAATGCTTCATAAATTGCATTCAGTGTTACATGTACCTTTATTCATTCAGCTTGTTATCTGCTGGCAAATCTACTTATACAGATATACTTTATGTGAGGCAGAGATACTTATACAATCTTATACAGTCAACTTGCCAATTCCTTAAAAACTTAAAAAAAAAACTAAAGGAGCATTCTCCTATTTTATTTTTTTGAATATTTACTTATTATTGAGAGACAGAGAGCAACAGAGCATGAGCTGAGGAGGGGCAGAGAGAGGGGAAACAGAATCCAAAGCAAGTTCCAGGCTCTGAGCTTTCAGCACAGAGCCCGAAGTGGGACCCGAACTCACAAACCACGAGATCATGACCTGAGCTGAAGTCGGATGCTTAACCGACTGAGCCACCCAGGTGCCCCTCTACTCCTTTATATGTCAGTTGAATCATCTTGTTCTCGAGTCAAGGATATAACAATGTTGATTTATCAATGTGTATTTAAACAGTCGGAAGTTTTTAAATTCAATCCTGCTGGATTGCAAAGCATCCCGAGAAGCGAGAAGCAAGAAGCTCTTTCTTTCAGGTCTACCTCAGGAGGATGACCTGACATCTTTGTTCCCCCTTGCCACCGCTGAAGTCCTAATCTGAACCTTGTTAACAGATGTGTCAGGTTCGTTCGTTGTGTTCTCTAAATTGTGTTCCTTATTGAAAACCTCATCTGTGTTTGTTCTTCTTTGTCTTTGAGGAATGTTCTCATTTATCCTTTCAAATAGATTACTCAATGGGAAACAGCTCAAGTTTCTCTTGCAGCCAACAGACCCTTTTCTGTAAAGAAGAGACTGATTTTCTTCAGAGAGAGCAGATGGTCACACCTCTAGAAGGTCCCACTGAGATTCACCTCTGTCACACAAAATTTCTCTGACAAGTAGGGAAAGGCAGGTAGAAAGCAAAAGTCAAGCCAGACACAGCCTATTTATGCACTTGGTTCTTAGGCCATCAAAATACCTGCATCGTGAAAGAACCCATTGAAGCAGGTACTAATAAAAATCATGGGAAAACTCAACAAATAAAAACAACAAAAAAAAGGATCCACTGAGACTCTTTACTATGATGGACGTTACAGAACAAAAGTAGTTTTGCCTTCAGAATAGAAGGTCGTGATTTTAACAGAAGTCATTCTATTTCTTTTGTGTTCTCCAAGTATGAGTTATATGGAAACAGGAGGAAGACATTAAAGAAAAATAAGTAAAATGTCACTTCAAGAAATTTCCAAGTAACTACCATTTGCTTGGGTCAGCTAGACTGTAAAGTCAAACGGTTTCAAACAAGAGGAGGTTATAATGTGCAGGCAACTGGCAGTCACACTTCTGAGAGTTAAAGAGTTTCACATACTACAGCTGATTTGATTTCCATTTCACTCTGCATCTCTTGGATGCCAGCCAAGTGCCAGGCACTGGTTTGGGCATCAGGGGAGTACAGAACCTAGTGCTAACAGACCTCAGTTCAATGATCAATTCTATCCATGGAAGTTCTGTGGTCTAAGAATATATTCTATAAAGCATACCACTTTCTACAGAGGGCTGGCAAAATGTGCTTAGTGTGCAGGAAGCCTTCAGTAAGATATACAATCACCATTATTATTCTAGCAGTATTATTGCAGGAAGAGAAGTTTACAAGAAACTCGCTTTATGTTATCATTCATAGTATGGTGGGAGATTAAAAAACACAACTAGCTACGATGCAATATGGTAGATACCATCTCTGAGGGGCATAGAGACCGCTGTGAAAACAGAGGGGAGGAAAGAAAGTCATGACTGTGAAAGTAATCCCACACCTTGCCCAGAGCCTTGTATCCGAACATTCAAGTGAAGGTCTGAATTAAAAACAAACAAAAACAAAAAAATAAAAAACAGAAAGCCCACCTTATTTCATTCTAGACCAGAAATCTATCAGAGAACAGTACTTCAATGATCTCTTTCATCGGATCCAATATGTTATAGCTGTTAATCCTCCTAATACTGTCAGAGAAATAGTCATTATGCTTATTGTTTGTTGTCTGTCCCTCCCACCTGATTGTAAATTACTCAAGGGCAGGCCTCTTGTGTCCTTTTTGTTCAGAACAGAATTCAAAGCACCTAGAATAACGCCTGGCATATACTAATTTTTCAATAAAGTGTTGTTGATTAAAGGAGCAAAGAAATGAATTGGTAATTTCCATCATCCAATAGCAGGCATCTTCAGGATCTGAAATGCATAGAAAAAAAAAGTCTGGCAAAAATGACCTAAGTACAAGGAAATACAGTTCTACCTATCACACTTAACCTACTGACATCTGACTTATAGATAACATATATTTCTTGCTCCATACTGGATTTTTCTTCCTTTATTCAAATTTAAGGAGAGAAATAGCTCCTATAAATGTAGACCTTTAACAATTATTAGTGCCAATGAGTGAGAACTTTTGGTTCCCTCATCCCCTCACTGGATTTTGCTCCTGAATCAATGGAAACCACACCTCTGTGAGTATTACTGGGAGCATCACCCAGTATCTGACCACTGACAAAAGCAGGGGGCTCTTAACTCTGTGGTAGAAGGAGTAACGTTTGTTCCCAGTCAAAACTTAGAATTCCTTTTTTTCACAGATATAGAGTCCTGAATTTTAGGTAGATATGGCATTCATTAGAGTAATACTGTTTGTAGAAAATGGGTTAAACATACTCTAGAAATTTAATTTTAGAAACCAGCCACCACCAGATAGCACAATTTCTATGGGATAATCCTGTTTGATGTCCAGAAATATTCATCTTATAAGCACATTTTTGGAACACACCTTATCTGCAAATTAGTCCTGCCAACATTGAACTTACATTTATGACTTTATCATCTCTCTACAGAGCATCTTAAGCCACTTTCTGTGTGCCAACATTTCTACCCAAAAGGAATTCCTGAAAGAATTCCTTGAGGAAAAGTATTTTCCTTGCAAAACAGTATTTTGTATGATGTTCTATGGGGTTTTAAACCTCAAACATGAGATAAGAAATATTGCCTTATTGTAATGGATTAAAAAATTTTTAAACCAAAATAATTTAGATATGACTGCCCAGAAACATGACTTTAATGAAAAAAAACAAACAAACAGGATTTTCCCACCTGATCAATTATTAATGTTCTTATTGTTATCTGTACTGGTTTTCATTTGCTGCGTCCTCTCTAGGAGAAACTGCGGGCTGACTAAACACACGCTGACAGGAGGCAAAAGATACACCCCACAGAGCGTGGAAGGTGGGCGCAATCTGAACATGCGTGTGCTCCACTCGCCAATGTACAACTATGTGGCACTCACCATGACCTTTTGGAGATGCTCCTCTGTAAGGATCAAGCAAAGCTTCCTTTTTGCGGGCTAGCCTTTGGACTGTTCCCCTGTCCTCTCCTGCCTAATAGACTCTGGCCAGAGTGAATTAAAATTCACATTTTGAATGCTGCTTGAAATGCACCGAATTGTTTCACAACTGAATGGTCACACACTTCTTCCCCCTTGGGAAGAAAGACGTCACTTTGCTGTTTTTGGCAGTCTCCTCACAGCATCACACAAGGCTGGGCTGTAGGAGCTGGGGGCTTCTTTCCCTATAGATGTTATTTAGTATATGGAGCATACAGGCAAAACTGAAAGTTGTATCCTTCAAGATCACAAGGGCCAGTGTGTGCTCAATTACTCAATAAATGCTAGCTATTTCTCAACTTGTTCAGCAAATTGCTATCACTGGCGTCAGATAATAAAGGAAAATGAAATAAGGTCTAGAAATTTTCTATAAGAGAAGGACTATTTCATGAATACACAAGTTTTTTTTCTTTTTAATTCTTGGTGCTACTTTGACATTAAAAGATTGGTTGGCAGATTAGCTCTTACAGATAAAATACATCATTAATAACAACATGTATTAAGTACTCACTATGGGTCCAACATTGAGCTAGATACTTTACACAGGTTGGCTCATTGAATCCTTTCAAAAATTCCAAAATGTAGATTTAATTATCCTCATTTCTTAGATGAGAAAGCTGGGCTCAGAATAATTAACTAACTTGCTTAAAGTCATCTAGCTAGTTAGATGACTCAGGATAGCAGAGTCAGGATTGGGGGTGGGAGAGCCAGCCCTATCTGGGACACAGAAACAGCTGCTAACATCATGAAGCTACTGATCACCTTCCAGTAACACCTCAAATTGTGTCATTTCCTAAAACTCAGTTTTGTTTTCTTAATGTTTATTTATTTTAGAGAGAGAGACAGATAGACAGAGCACAAGCAGGGGAGGGGCAGAGAGAGGGGGAGACAGAATCAGAAGCAGGCTCCAGGCTCTGAGCTGTCAGCACAGAGCCTGACGTGGGACTTAAACCCATGAACCATGAGATCATGACCTGAGCCGAAGTCAGACACTTAACCAACTCAGCCACCCAGGCCCCCCACCTTCCATCTCAGTCTTAATGTTTTCCAAGTTACCACGGGGACATATCCAATATTTGTCTCAAAAATCAACACAAACAGGGGCACGTTGGTGGCTAGTTGGTTGAGCTTTCTACTCTTGCTTTTGGCTTAGCTCATGATCCCAGGGTTGTGGGATGGAGCCCACCTCATGTTTATCATGAGGCCTGCTTGGGATTCTCTCCCTCTTTTCTTCTGCCCCTCTCCACTGCTCACTGGCTCTCTATCTCTAAACACACACACACACACACCACACACAATAGAGTCCAATTTACTCACTAAGAATGAGTTCCCTATTCCAAATTCTTATACATTCCAGCAATTCACTAATCCTGGTGTCTTTACACTCTGTTTCCACTCAGCCGATGTCATCTTCAGTAACTAATTACCAGTCATCAAGAAAGCAGCCATGACCCATTGAAAACCCACTCTTCTGGCTCTTGCTTTTAGGCTTTAGAGGGATTCAAAAATACCTAAGCAAACACATCCCTTAAAGGAGCTTAAAATCTAAAAGTATTCACACAAAAGGTTTAAAATGTAAATCACAGAGTAAATGATCCAGAAAAATGCAACTTGAATTCAGAAGCAAGTTTACCCTGGGCTAGAGTAGCTATAAAATCTTCATGTAGGGCATCTGGGTGGCTCAGTCAGCTAAGCAAATGACTCTTTATTTTGCCTCAGGTCATGATCTCAGTTTGTGGGTTCTGTGCTGAGAGCATGGGGACTGCTTGGGATTCTCCCTCTCTCTCAGTATCTCTCTGCCCCTCCCCCCTCTCAAAACAAATGAATACTTTCAAACAAAATAAGATAGAATAGAATAAAAAATAATAAAATGCTTCATCTGAGAGGTGAGATTTGACCAGCCTTCCAGGAGAGAGGGCTTTGAAACAATCATCTTAAAAGAAATCCTTTGCCTGTGGCAAAACATTCAAACTATCTAGAAGGACATGAAAGGGGAAAAAATCCTTAACTTTCCTTGTATGAGCCCTAAGAGAATCTGTAAGCAATTCGTCAAGTAGACAAAATTTAAAATATATGGAAAGAAACCAAAAGGCGAGAGTGTCCAGAATAGCAGAGGCCTGATGAGTAGGGGTGGTTATGGGTGAAAGGAGGTTCCATGTAACGGGTTGATGACGAAGCAGAGCTGAGCAATGAAGGGAGCCCACTGTGTCTCTGGCATCTGTCCCACCCATGTGTCTGACAGCCAGCTGTGGTCCTGGTTTGTGCTCAGATCTAAGGGATGCAGGCAAGCACAAAGGGATGTGACTGCTGTCCTCATGGTCCCAAGGACAAAGTCTGAGGAGCCTCACAATGACTTGGACAGTTCTTTGAAAAGTAAATCCAGATCCAAGTGTAATCAGGAGACCTTGCAGACAGAAGTGCCATTCGGAGACTTCTGTGTATTATATGCATACAATGATGAAGACCAAAGGCAAGCAGCATCAGTGGAATTCACACGATTTCAAACTTTCATTCCATGAGGAAGAAATTAAGACCAAAAGAAGGCATGTGTCTTGCCTAAATTTGGAATATAATGAAAGGCTTTATAAAATAACTATTGATAAGAAAGTCTTAAAGAACTAAATGTGAAAATAAAACTTTAACAGTTTATAAGATATGAAAGGATGAGGCCTTTATCACTTCAGAATTGGAAAAGGTTTTTTTTGGTTTTTCTTGTTGTTGTTTTGGTTTTTTTGAGAGAAAGAGAGAGTATGAGTGGGAGGAGGGGCAGAGAAAAAGGGAGACACAGATTCCACAAAACAGGCTCCAGGCTCTGAGCTGTCAACACAGAGCCCGAGGTGGAGATCGAACTGGTGAACCACGAGATCATGACTTGAGCTGACGCTTAACTGACTCAGCCACTCAGGCACCCTGGAAAAGAGTTCTTAAACAAATTATCTATACCATAAAGCATAAAAAAAAGCATCAATTTTAAAATTATTCTTTTGGGTGCTCTTGGGTGGCTTAGTAGGTTAAGTGACTGACTCTTACTTTCAGCTCAGGTCATGATCTCACGGTTTGTGAGATCAAGCCCCACATCAGGCTCCATGCTGACAGCATAGAGCCTGCTTGGACTTCTCTCTGTCCTTCTCTCTGTCTCTCAAAATAAATAAATAAACAATTAAAAATAAATAAAACTTATAAAAAAAAGATTATTTACAACGGCCAACAGGCAGATGGAAAGATGCTCAACCTGACTTATCAGGGAAATGCAAATCAAAACCACAATGAGATATCACTTCATACCTGTCAGAACAGCTAAAATCAAGAAGACAAGAAACAATAAGTGTTGGCAAGAACGTGGAGAAAAAGGAACCCCCATGCACAGTTGGTGGGAATGCAAACTGGTGCAGCTACTGTGAAAAACAGTATGGAGATTCCTTTAAAGATTAAAAATAGGATTACTGTATGATACAGCAGTTGCACTACTGGGTATTTATCCAAAGAATACAAAAACACTGATTTGAATAGCTATTTGCACCTCTGTTTATTGCAGCATTATTTACAATAGCCAAGGTATGGAAGCAAGCCAAGCACCCATTCACAGATAATGGATAAAGATGTGGTATATATACACAGTGAAATACTAGCCATAAAAAGAATTAAACACTGTCATTGCAACAACATAGTTAGATGTAGGGGGTATAATGTTAAGTGAAATCAGTCAGTCAGAGAAAGACAAGTACCATATGGTTTCACTCATATGTGCAATTTAAGAAACAAAACAAAGAAACAAAGAAAAAAAGACCAAAAAATCAGACTCTTAAATATACAGAACTTGTGAGTGCCAGAGGGGAGGGGTGGAGGTGGGTGAAAGAGACAAAGGGCACTTAGAGTACACTTATCATGATGAGGGCTAAGTAATGTACAGAATTGTTGAATCACTATATTGCACATGTTAAATTAATATAACACTGTTAATTATACTAGAATTTCAAATAAAATCGTCTTTCCGCTCAAAAACATCATAAAAATGAAAAGATGAGCCACTAGTTGGGAGAACTTCGTTGAAATGCAGATTACAGAAAAAATTCTGGTATTCAGAATATATAAATAACTCTTACAAATCAATAGCTTCTTTTCTAAAGCTGTAGAAGAATGGACAACATGTATGAGTAAGCATTCCAAAGAGACCTGAATGATGATCATGAGAGGAAAGAAATGGTCAACACTACTAGCAGTCAGTCAGGAAGCAACACATTTAAAGTACAAGGAGCTATCATTTCACATTCATAATACCGGCAAAAAATAAAATGGATCGCCAAATCCTGGCAAAGATATGGGGAAAAGGGGGCTCTTCTAGATTGCCAGTGGGAGTATAAAGAAGTAAAATAGATTTTTGGTAATTTGGCATTATCTACTAAATGTCAAGGCACAAATCCCACCCTTTATAATTCCACTCCTAAGAAGATATGCTAAGGAAGGCCCCTTTGTTAGCACAAGACATGTGTATATATGAATGTTCATGGCCACCTTGTTGGAAAATACCCTGACTGTCCACTGACAGAAGACTGATACATTAATCACGATATATTATTTGATGGAATACCCTATTGCAGTAGAAACCACTAAATAGAGTCTACATATATCCACAAAATACTAATCAATGAAAGTAAGGTGAAAAAGACTACAGAGCAATTTACTTTTTATACAGTTTACACACAGCAAAATGAGACTATATTGCTTAAGTACACACATATACAGCAAAGCATAAGGAAATGTATGGGAATGATAAACACAAAACTCAGTTCAGGCATACATCATTTTATTGCACTTCACTTTATTGCACTGTTTACAAATTGAAGGTCTGTGGCAACCCTTCCTTATGCAAGTCTATGGGCACCATTTTTCCAACTGCATTTGCTCATTCCATGTCTCTGTGTCACATTTTGGTAATTCTCACCATATTTCAAATTTTTCATTAATATTATATTTGTTATGGTGATCAGTGATCTCCGCCATTACTTTGTAATTGCTCCAGGGCACTATGAACCATACACATATAAGATGATGAACTTAATCTATAAATGTCATGTGTGTTCTGACTCTTCTACTGACCAGCCAATCCCTGTCTCTCTCTTTGGGCTTCCATATTCCCTGAGACACAACAATATTGAAATTAGAAAAGTTAATAACCTTACAATGACCTCTAAGCTTTCAAGTGAAAGGAAGTAGTCAATCAATGTGGCAAACTTCACTGTCTTCTTTTTCTTTTATAAAAGGTTTAATGTTTATTTCTTTTTGAGAGGGGGAGGGGGGCAGAAAGAAAAGGAAACTGAGGATGTGATGCAGGCTCGGTGCCTGATGCGGGGATTGAACCCAAGAACCATGAGATAGAACAATAGAGAGGGAACTATAGAGAGTACCATTGAGGGGAGATATGCTTAAAGAAAGAGTACCCTGGGATTATCAACAGTATGTGTAACAGCTTATTTCATCACATGGAGGGGGTGAATACATAGGTGTTTATTTCAATATTTATTTAGTTTTTTTAAAATAGTTTATTGTCAAGTTGACTTCCATATAACACCCAGTGCCTCATTACTACAAGTGCCCTCCTCTATGGCCATCACCTCCCACCCCCTCTCCTCCACCCCCATCAGTCCTCGCCTTGTTCTCGGCATTCAAGAGTCTCTCATGTTTTGGGGCGCCTGGGTGGCTTAGTCGGTTAAGCGTCCGACTTTCGCTTAGTACATGATCTCGCGGTTCGTGGGTTCGAGCCCCGCGTCGGGCTCTGTGCTGACTGCCAGCTCGGAGCCTGGAGCCTGTTTCAGTCTGTGACACCCTCTCTCTCTGGCCCTCCCCTGCTCACACTGTCTCTCTCTCTCTCCTAGAAATAAAATAAAAACATTAAAAAAAAAATTAAAAAAAAAAAAGAGTCTCTCATGTTTTGCCTCACTCCCTCCTCCCCACTATTTTCCACCTTCTCCTCCCCCATGGTCCTCTGTTAAGTTCCTCCTAATCCNGACCACAAAAGACCCCGAATAGCCAAAGTAATATTGAAGAATAAAACCAAAACGGGAGGCATCACCATCCCAGACTTTAGCCTCTACTACAAAGCTGTCATCATCAAAACAGTATGGTATTGGCACAAAAACAGACACATAGATCAGTGGAATAGAATTGAGAACTCAGAAGTGGACCCAAAAGTGTACTGCCAACTAATCTTTGACAAAGCAGGAAAGAGCACCCAATGGAGAAAAGACAGCCTCTTTACCAGATGGTGCTGGGAGAACTGGACAGCAACATGCAGAAGAATGAAACTAGATCATTTTCTCACGCCATACACAAAAATAAACTCAAAATGGATGAAGGACTGGAATGTGAGACAGGAAACCATCAAAACCCTAGAGGAGAAAGCAGGAAACAACCCCCTTGACCTCAACCGCAGCAATTTCTTACTTGACACATCCTCAAAGGCAAGGGAATCAGGAGCAAAAATGAACTATTGGGACCTCATCAAGACTAAAAGCTTCTGCACGGCAAAGGAAACAATCCATAAAACTAATAGTCAACCGACGGAATGGGAAAAGATAGTTGCAAATGACATATCAGATAAAGGGCTAGTATCCAAAATCTATAAGGAACTCACCAAACTCCACACCCAAAAAACAAATAATCCAGTGAAGAAATGAGCAGAAGACATGAACAGACACTTCTCCAAAGAGGATATCCAGATGGCCAACAGACACATGAAACGATGCTCAGCATCCCTCCTCATCCGGGAAATACAAATCAAAACCACACTGAGATACCACCTCACGCCAGTCAGAGTGGCTAAAATGAGCAAATCAGAGGACTCCAGATGCTGGCAAGGATGTGGAGAAATATTTATTGATTTTTTTTTTGGTGTTATCAACTATTTCACAATAATTTGTAATTGATAATAAAGAATTGAAAAATAGTTTGCAACACTAGTATAGGGAAAAAGAGAAAGGAAGGAGTCAAATATTACTTGAAATTTGTTCCAAAATAGTTTTCATGTCTTCTTTTCTCCGATGGTTACTTCCTTAGACCTGGCTTCCTTCATTTATGCCCCAATTAATGCTACAGCCTCCTAAAAGTTCTCTCTGTGATAATCTAGTGGTAGACAGACCTACTTCCATCAGTTCAAGAGGCCACTTCAAAGTTCGTGTCAACCCTAAACATTCTCCATCTTTCTTAACCAAATTCATCTCCAGGTCTAATTCAAATGCACCAGCGGAGCCAGAGCAGAGAGCCAGGAATACATCAAGTTGGTTTGTATTTCCACATCTTTGCAAATGTTTTTGCCTTATCTGAAAAGTCATTCCTTCCATTTAATTCTTACCCATTCAGGAAAGTCCAGTTTAAGATCTTCCTCTTTAGGAAACATTCTGCAGCGATCCCGTCCTTTGTTGAGCTTTGTCATTCCATAAAAGCCTAGGATATGTATGACTGGTCTCAGATATTTGAGCCCTTAGTTTGATTTTATAACATGTTCTTACTAATTACTTTCTACATTTTAATCTTATCCTTTGGATTAGATTTTAAGCCAAGTGTTTCCACTTCTGTGTTCTGCATGCTAATGAGTACACAGGTTTGGTTTGCCAATACTTGGAGGCTATATACATGCCAATATCTACATCGACCATCTAGGTCTCCTAGGATTCTTATCATCAAAGCAAGATAATTTAAGACATCAATAAAAGAAAAGCAAATCTGGAGAAATTATTACACATCATAGTTTATAATAACATGAGCCATGACCATGTTAAGTCTTACTTTTCCTCATTTAAGGCTGAACAGTGGATCCAGCAGGGTTCCACCTGGCAGATTAAGCATATCCACGTGGGTGGCCCACCAACCACATCATTCGAGTATCTCAGAAGCACAGAGTGGGAAAGAATATACTATACACCTGGCCAGAAACTAGTATTAAAAAAAAGTCATGGATCCACTCAGAAGGCTGTGATTCCGTACAATTTTAAGTGGCCGATTCCAACATCACCTATGAATGAGAGCCACCCCACACAGGTTTGAAGTACATATACAGAAATCAGCCTCAAGCATGAAAGGCAGTTGTATCCACTTCTCTCCTTCCCCCTAGGTTGGTCTCTCATCCTTGTGATCTACTTCAATCCCCTTTCAATGTCCATTGAACATCTGAATCCCTTCCGTATGTGAGTCCTATACTCTCCATTGTCTCTAAGCTTACAGGCTCATACGTAGACAGGCACATAAACAGACAATGAAATAAAAAACCAAGAAATAAATATGTGTCAGATTCCACAGAGACATAATTGAGTGCTCAATTATTTGGAGTGGCCAGTGAGAAGAGAGCCAGGGCTACATTTGGGGAGAGGGGGCTCTCAAAACACAGGCAGGGGGGGTGGTTAAGCTGTTCACATGTTTGTTTCGAGTAAGAAAGGGGAGGGAGGGAAGGGGATGGGAGGTTTTGTTTTTGTTTTATTTGTTTTGTTTTTTAATCCTGGTCTTACTTCAGAACCTCCCTCTGTGTTCCAGCAGACTGCAGTGGCCCTGCTTTGGAAATGAACCGAGCACACATTGGCCACACTGGGAAAAGGCCTGTGTTTTCCAGGTATTATCAAAGTAGACAATGCAGAATTTAAGATTGCAGAGGGCCTGTAAAAGCCACATGATACTACCCTCAGAGTTAAGGCCCTTACACAGAATACAGATTTGCACTCCCTCCTTTGTTTATTAATGCACTTACTTCACTGGTGTTCAGTGACCACTTGCTACGTGCCAGGGGCTGTGCTAGACACTGGTGACATTTGGTGAATATGCTATATTTAGCTCTTGATCTCATGGAATGCACAGTTCAGTGGGGAACGCAGTTGACAGGATAATCATAAAAGTCAAAGCATCGTTATATACTGTAAAAGGACCGTGAAAAAAGTATAAAGCACTCAAACTGCATTCAACTGGAGAGCCTTGGTGACTAAATTAAATGTTCAGCTGAGGTCTAGGAAAGAGGAAATAATGAGAGAAACAGTGTTGCAGGGAGACTGGGGAAAAGACATCTTACCCTGCTTCACAGAAGCTATAGAACCAAGTGTGTCTCTAAATTGCCTAGGCAAGGGCCCACCCAACAAACTTCTAAATACGTTACTGCTTCAAGGTCCTGTCCCTACGCCCCGCCACCCCACTCCCACCTGCCCATCCCTTGGGCTCTAATGGAAAAGAGCATCCCTGTTTGAAAGAATGAAAAGGTTACTTTGCCTTCTGGGTTTATGTCTGGGAAAGGAGCTGCTAAGGGAGTGACTACGCCTTGCCTTTTTACTAGAGTAGTATGATGAATCATATCATGGAAGAGTTGTTTGCAAAGTCTGAGACAAGATCAAAATGCCATTCGCCTCTGAAACTGCAGTGTGTGTTTTGTAAAGAAATCTCAGCGATATGTGGCAGGGAAGTTTCTAATCCAGAAATAGACTTTGCTCTGAGTTTCCACTGATATTGAAATTAACAAAGAGAAGGGTCTCCAGAGAAAGGGTATAATCTTGAGGTAGGAGAGAGGGGTAAGGGCAGTCCTCTTGTCATATACTAATAAACGTTCTCCAGTAGTAGAATGAAAAGGGAAGTTACTCTAGCAGATGTTTTCAAATTAGCCAAAATCGTGTCACAGAGCAAAGCAGCAGAGCTGGAAACGTGCCCAGAGAGAGACCTCCCCACAAGCTGCCTGAGGGAGCCATTTAAATGTTTCTGAGCCCTCCCGGTGCAGACTGGGACACAGGAGCTGGGGAGGGAACCAGCCCTACCAGAAACCCTCATCTCCAAATTGCTTATCCAGGGCTTCGATAAGCCCCTACTCGCCTGAATACTAAGGAAATCTGGCAGGATGGGGCAGTTCATACACTGCCAAACTACACTCTTCATGCTTGCTTGTGTGTTGCTGCTTACAAACCCAACAACAACAACAAAAAAATGTTGAGAGAAGATCTAGAAATTGTCAATGGCAACGGATGAGCAAACTCTGATAAGGGAATATAAAAATGAACGGTTTAGGTTGGGCAAACTCCAAGAGGAAGGTAGGTTTGCATCTTCACGGCAGATGCAGAGCACGGATAACCTCATTCCCAACAACCCCAAATGGGGCAATCATATCCCACTGGTTCTCATCTAGCCAAGAAAAGGCCTAAGAGTCTGGGCCAAAGATCTATGGCGCTATGTCCAGAGGGCCTCCTGTGCATGAGCTGGTCTTCTGAAGTGGGATAGCACTTCTTACCTGCAAATCATTAACTCCTACAGGAAGGAGAAAACGATAAACACCAACCGTTAAGTCCAAAAAGGAAAAGAATAGCTCTAGTTTCTCACCAGCACACTAGCTGTCTGGCCCCTGCCATTCACTAGACTAAAATTGATGGGTCGGCATATCTCATATGCAATAGCAATCTCGTGTGTGTGTGTGTGTGTGTGTGTGTGTGTAATAAATGTACATAAGTGCTCTAATACTTAATGTATTAATGGTATATATACCTATTTTTAATATTTAATTAATTTTCTATTAAAAAGGTTTTTTTCCATAAAACAAATATGTGTTAGAAGAAAATAAACCGGTATCTGGTATCTCATCCAATGAGTTATCAGTGGATGTTAAATAAATGAAAGTAAATGACTGAAGACTAGTGCCTAATCCTCCTCTGTGGTAGAAGAAGGAACATCTCTCCAATTCCTGAAAGACCACACATCTGGAGAAAGTCCCCTTCATTGGGCAGTAACAGGAATCAGCCTACAAATTCCCCATGATTTAAAAATGAGGTAGGGAGGGGCACCTAGGTAGCTCAGTCGCCTCCAACTTCTGCTCCAGTCATGGTCTCAGGGTTTCTGAGTTCAACCCCCACAATGGGCTCTGTGCTGACTGCTTGAAGCCTGAAGCCTACTTCGGATTCTTTGTCTCCCTCTCTCTCTACTCTTCTCTCTCTCTCTCAAATAGATAAACAAACAAACAAACAACAAATATTAGAAAATAAAAATAAAAAGGAAGCATCAAGAAAGTCATTTGGACAGGGTTGGGGGGGGAGGCAGTGAAATGATTCCTTTCTTTGAAAATAGAGAATTACAAGCCCTTAGAATCTTCTGGAAATAAAAGATAGCACAGGACACAGGGTGCTTTTGAAACGCGAAGCATCTCACCAGCACAAAAAGTTTTAGAATGCTAGAAAAGGGCTTTCTTGTGATTGTGTTTCTGTCTTTTGTGTCTGTGTTTCTTTAAAATAAAAATGTATTAAGCGAACAACATACCACATATGTAAGGCATAGAGAGTAAATGTGAGAGGTGGGTTTTGGGGAGTGTTGAGATTTCTGAAAAGTCCTAGTAGCCTTTCAGCTTTAGAGATGCTGCTCCTTTGGGGGCGGGGAGGGGTGGTAATTACCAAGGAAAAAGAGAAAAGAAACAAAAGAACTTACAACAGCATTGTTTCCTTAAATTAAGCAAAGAGAGGCAAGTGTGGTTTCTATAGAGATGAACTCTTCATAAAAGTCCTCCAGTTCAACGAGTGCTTCCTAAGAAAAACTTCTACAGGGAGCAGAGCTGGTCTGATAAAGGGTGGAGCTAATTGTGGGAATGATCAAGAAGACACCATCACAGGAGTTGGAGCCTATAGTATAAACTTCACTATAAAAACACTCATTTGGATAGCCTTCGATTATTCTTTTTCCATTCAAAATATTCTATGAAATCAAAATCAGACGCTCGATTTTTTTGTTGGTTTCCAGAAGTTGCTATACAAAGAATACGGCACTTGCCTCAATTAAGTTGTAGCTGAAAATATTATCATGCTACATATCTCTAAATGAGTAGTTAGTATAAATTCACTTTCCCTCTTACCAGTTTTAATTTTATATTTAAAAAAAATAATGAGGGCACCTGGGGGCTCAGTCAGTTGAGCATCTGACTTCGGCTCAGGTCATGATCTCAGGGCTGTGAGTTTGAACCCTGTGCTGACAGCTCAGAGCCTGGAGCCTGATTCAGATTCTGTGTCCCTCTCTTGCTATGCCCCTCCCTGGCTCAAGCTTTGTCTCTCTCTGTCTCAAGAACAAATAAAATATCTAAAAATTTTCAAAAATAATGCATATAGATGGCTATATGGAATGAAGGCACACATACCTAACAATTAAATCAAAGTGTACGCAATTCATCTTTCCAAGTTTGATTCAATAGGACAATTAACCTTAGAAGGATTTAGAAAGTAGAACACCACTCAGTTTTAGGCTATTTCTCTATATGGGGTATGCAATATTTTGAGAATAAGGTCTTCCTTTCTATAATTACTGATATGTTTCTTCAAGGTTTTAGTTCTGGCAGAATAAAGTTTATGTTGAAGGAGAAATTAAAGATGCTAAGCCATGAAAATTCCCCATCAGGAAACTCATGTGCATATTATCTCTCAAAACCATAACTGCTCATGTGTTATTTGAAGAGTTTTGTCAGAAAATCACTTCACAGCTTTTTAAGGAATCTCTTAACCAGTTCATTTTGCCAATATTTATATTGCCTATAATATTTGAGATAAGATACTTCATTTGGGAAACTAAGAATAGAAACCCTAATAGATACATACAGAGAAACAGAGAAATAGGTATAATTTTTTAAGGTTCTATATTTGCAAATGTGCTCAAGTCTTTTCTCACTCAAGTAGCATTTTCTTTTAAATGACTCAGTTCCCCCCCCCCCAAAGTAGTCCTGGGATTTTAGATCTGAAACTTGTAATATTTCAAAGCAGTGCCTTCACCTACTGCAACTTTAAACTGCAGTGATATATACAAAGGAGATTAATAACATAGCTGCTGTTACCAGATTCTATGAAATTCTCTATTTCCTCTTTATGGCAGAATATAAATTTTCTGAATTGAGTAATTTTTATATGACTGGAACATTTAAATGTCATGTATTTTGCATAGACAGAGGCAATGTGTTTTTATGGCTTTGAATTTGTAAAAATTTAAGCAAAGAAAACTTTATCCTTTTGACATTATATAAATGGAGATACTTATAACATTGCTTGTTTCCATGTCATTTCCATCCAAGTTGGAATAAGAAGGAGTGCTATATATGCCAAATTACATTGGCCAATAGAAAGTTGCTTCCTGAAACTGAAATTCTGCTATAAATAACATTCAAAAAGCAGTTAGGTCCTTCCTGGTAAAAATAAATTTACAAGATGTTTGCATTGGGTCCTAAAATTGCTTTCCTAGTTCTAAACATTCCTCATCCCAGTGTCTGACTACAACTCAGATCGATCCATCACCGCTTTACAAAGCCATTCATGAACACCATAAAAGATAAAGATCTGTTTTTAATTGTTACTTTAATTACGTCTTTCATCCTCGTAATTCCATAACTTCACATGTTATGCCAAGAGAGGCAGGAAGCAATGATCTCTCCCGAACCCAAGCCAGGCTCACTGTGTCAGGAGTGTAAATAGAGTCCTGCCTGAGTCCATGAAAGAAATAACATNCCGGAGGAAGGCGGGGCCGGGAGCTGCGGGCGGGAGCCGAGCTCGGGTACAGGCACTCAGTGTCTCGGGCGCGGGCACCCGAACAGCGGGTCGCCGCTTCCCACGGCCTCCCGGGGGCCACCGGGTGAAGCAGGGACAGCTCGCCTTCCTCGAGGAGCGCAGCAGTCGGAGTCCTGAATGCAGGGTCTTCATCTCCAAGCGGCCCTCTGAAGGTCCCTCCCGCAGCTGCAGCCGCCCCTCAATGAAAGTGCAATTTGTTATCTCTCCCAGCCCGGAGGAGAAGTCCCGGTTTGGTCTCGGCTCCAGCCCCGCTCATTCAATTCACTGAATACCGCGTCTCAAGGTTGGCCACGCGATTCGCCGGGAATTGGCCTCGGCCGCGGGCGGGGGGCGACTCTACAGTGACCTCCTCCTTGAATCCCGTCCTCTGTGTGTGTGTCTCTCTTTCTGTATCTCGTTCTCCCCCTGCGTGCTTCTGTCTGTCTCTCTTTGTGTCTCTGTTTCTCTGGCTTTCTCTCTTACGCGCGCGCGCGCACACACGGACACACACACACCCGGGAGGAGGCTTTCTCCACAACCAAAGCCAAAATGTCACCTAAAAAGCAAGTGCAACAACTTGCTTGGCAAACGACCCAGGAGCCTGCCGAGAAGTCCCCCTGCGGTGAGCAGCCCCCTCTTCCCCTGCAAGGTGCACCAGGGGTTGGAGGCGAAGGGAGGTGTGAATTTGGCCGGTGGAGATGACAGGAACTAGTGTTCTCCCCTCCCCCTTCCAGGACCCTGTCGCAATTAGAAATCAGTCCCCTCCCCGGGCCCCAAGAGGGAGCCGCCAGAACCTCAAGCCCGGAGAGGGGCGCCCTGGCCCCCGGGTTCCCAGGGTCCCCAGGGGGTCCGGGAGTGCACCCCAGGCGGCGGATGGCGAAGGAGAAGCGGGCCAAGGGAGCCCAGCCCATNAGTCAAGAGACACCCAGCGCGCCGCGATCGCGGTGGTGGCGGCGGCCCGGGCTCGGGTTGCTGCCGCCACGCGCGCACGCCCGAGCCCCGCAGCGGAGCCCGGCGTTACCTTGCCGCTGCCCGCAGTCCGGCCCCGGATCCCTGCGTCCGTCCGTCGGTCCCACGAGCCTCGGGGGGAGGACGAGAAAGGGTGTCCCCGCGGCCCGGACAGNCCAGCCGCTCCCACCCGCCCCAGCTACTACGGCGCGGCCACTCGCCCTGGCCCCGGCCCAGGCACGTGCGCCAAGGCCGCGGGGAGGCGCCCGGCCTCTCCCGGAGCGTGCTCTTGGCCTGCGGGTTCTGCCCGCTCAGCCTTCCGGTGGCGAGTGCACTCACACGCGCTCAAACCCCACGAGGGAAAGCCCTGCATCCCTGGGACCGAGCGATAGGCGGCCGCCCGTTGGTGGGCGTGCCCCATCCGTACCCTGGCGCAGCGTCTCGGCGAACTGACCCTTCTCTTCTACTCTGGCCAGCCGTTGTCCCTAACCTTGTCTTCTAAAGAGAGGGACTCAGGAGAAGTCATAACAGTTCTTTACACAGGACGTCAAGTTGGCGAAGAGAGGGTTTGCTGTCCTCTCCTCTCCATCCTCGGGGCCCTACTAGAATTTTTGAAAAAGTAATCGCCAGGGAGGAGACAGGGTAACTCACAAGAACGGACGTTCAAACCCAGGGCCATTACTTTCAGTTATTTCAAACAGTTATTCCTCACAACCTCAGTTTCCCTGTCTACACAAAGAAGGCTGTTGGGTGGGAGGGTGGGTATGCGTTGGATTACACAATATTTACTCCATCAGTTCTCCTGGTACTGGCCTAAAGATAATCACGAAAATGAATCCCTTTTCCTCCTGTCCTCGGACCTCAGTAAAGTCCCCACTATCCACCCCATGTGTATTTGGAAGGTCGGCCCATTCACATAGGCTGAGGACCTGGCATCTAGTGCTCTGCAAATAGGAAGAATCCACGTGGCTTCAAAGTAAGAATAGAGATAGAGTGAATAGGTGAACTGAGATGTGGGTCAAAGAGAAAAGTCAATGAAGTATTTATTGAGCTCCTGCTCTACCCACTTAAGTACCACTGTTCTGGATAATAGTTAAAATGATCGTGGTTAATCACCATCTTCCTGTTTTCCTCTCCTCAAAAAAAAAAAAAAAAAAAAAAAAGGGTCTTTCTGGAGAATGTCCTTTGTTCCATAGCTCCCAGAGAGAACATTATGCCAAAGAGTATATAATCTTCTTTATGTAATTTTACCCATAAAGTTATAGCATAAGATTTAGCATCTGCTTTGTGTGATATCTAATTATAAATATTAATAGAATATCCTTTTTAAGGAAACACTTCTAAAAATGCAGAGAAGTGAAAAACGGTTTCCATAAAAATATGACTCAGATAAATAATCGCTTTTCCGCAATTTCACTGAGTGATTTTCCATTAAAGAAAAAGATTTAAACCACTAAACAGCCGAAGAAAGGGAGGTAAATCCTCAGCATTGTGGTACCATGATCACCAATGCTTTAACAAGTCTCTAAAAGATATCCCAGCCAGTTCAAGAATGGTTACATTGAGGCACCTAATGCTTCAAATAAGATTCCATGAAAAGGTGTAGTAAAGGAAAAAAAAAAAAAAGAGCCTTCCTGATCTGGAAAAAGCAACTACCTTGCCTTTCCAGACCTGTAAATATGTTTAATCCATAGAATTTTAACGAGGTCATATAAATAAGAATGCCCTAACTCAAATTAGGGGACATTAGTGAATAAAATTTCTCCAAGCAGAAAATCAATTATCTTATAAAATTCGTATGGTAGATTTAATGTATCAATGATACTATCTATGTAACACTACGATGATTAGCGTTTTCTAACTGTAAATGACAGAACCAAACTTGGCTAATGTAAGAAAAAGTAATTTATTGGAAAGAAATGGAAACCTCCAGAACTGAAAGGAGGGCTGGAAAGCAGTCTTAGAACCGGGAAAGATTTATGGCAACACTGGAGGCCTAGAAGGCATGAAAGACAGAAGTGGTTTGGTTTGGTGCTACATTACTGGATCAAGAGTCAAGTCAGAAGACAGAGAGCATTTGACTGGCCAAACTTCAGTCAGGCAGTAACTCCTTGTTGTGCCAGGATAAGGAGAGAAAACATTTGATTCTTTGCCTTCCAGAATGGAAGGCAGGCACCTGGATGTATCACTCTCCCATAATGACATGTGACTGGCAGTGTAAAACAAGTTCAGGGAGCTATTAAGAAGGATAATTTGAAAAAGAAAAATAGCTGTTATATTGGCTGGCTATGAAATTCACATAATTCCTAGAATTATTTAGAAATAAACAGTGATATTGTGCAAGTAAAACTCATAGATAGCATTTATTTTGTGGTTATTGTACATATGCTCCTTTTTGGTTAAGGAATGCTATTTATGTATGGCCAGTGACCTTATTTATATCTATAGTGCCTGTAAGTACAAGCGCAGTTCAGGGCTAGCAGTTGTGTTCATTTCTAGTCATAGTGTGATAGCCAGATAGTGCCCTGGAAAGATGTCCACATCCTAATCCCTAGAACAAGTAAACGTTACTTTCATGACAATTTGCAGATGTGATTAAGTTGAGGGTCTTGAGATGAAGTTTACCCTATAGTAGCCTGATGAGCCAGAGGTAATCACAAGGGCCCTTATGAGAGAAGAATGAGAAAGTCAAAGGCAGAAGAAAAAAATAGGATGATGGAAGCAGAGGTTGACCGATGCACTTGGAAGACGGAGGAAGGCCACCATGAGCAAAGGAATACATATAGTCTCTAGAAGCTAGAAAAGGTAAAGAAATGATTCTCCCTTAGAGCCTCCAGAAAGAATGCCAGTCTACTAACATCTTAATTTTAGCCCAGCTACATTGATTTCAGACTTCTGATCTCCAGAACTGTAAAATAATAAGTGCATGTTGCTTTCAGCTACTAAGGTTCTAGTAATTAGTAAGAGCAGTCATAGGAAACTAATATAGGCAGCACCTTTTCCAAACCATACTGTTGGTATCAGGCAACATGAGAGCCCTTACTATAGAAAAACTACAGAAAGATATAGCTTCTTTGGGAGTAGATCACTTAAAGGAGGCTAGGTCAGCAATACATTGGTAAGAACAGAAAATTGGAGACCATGGTTAGATAGCATTACTATGCAGAAGTTTCCATGTTTTGGTTAAATTAAAATGGGGACATTTCTCCTAGATCACAATACGGTCAAACAAGTAAAATTCCATTAAGATGAAGTAGAATTGTTAAAGAAGAAAGAATTGGAAGAGAACCTGAATGGTCAGTGTGAAAGACATACAAGTTTCTTCTGCATTAATAAAGTACTCTGTTTCATTCTCATGGTTTTAAGTAACATTTAAATGGTGATCTCAGATCTGTATCTTCAGCCTTGACCTCTCAGCTCAGTTTCATATTTGTGAATTCACAGACAAGCCACTTGAATCTTCCACTGGTACCCCAAACTCAACAGGTCCAAAGTAAATGCATCGCTTTTTGCCTTTCCCCTCCATTCAAATTTTATTTCTTTTCCTGTTATACCATACGAGTTCATTGCACTATCATCCACCAAGTCACAAAATGTCAGAAACCTGCGAGTTATGTTAGACTTCCACACTCACGCATCACCCCTCAATCATCACTAAACACTCCTGGCTTCTCTTAATATCTGAATTAATCTGGAATCCTTCCTCTATTTCCATTTCTATTACATATTCACATCAGGCTTTGTCATCTCACCTCTGGGTTATTATCCTAATTTCTTTCCTTACCTCCCAACCTACCATCTCTCCTGCTCTTCATTGCAACAAAAATGGTCTTCTGAAAATATAATTCCAACCATTACTCAATGTAGCTCTTAGAGTTTAGCTCCTTACAAAGTAAAAAATTAGCTTCTTATAATAACATACAAGGCTCTCCATAAACTTGTTTTTGTCTATTTCTTCAGCCTTTACTCCCATGATTTACACATTATGGTTCAGTAAATCAGACTAATTCATGTAACAGACTCTGGAATATACCTGTAATTTTCTCATACCGTACTCTCTGTCTTGAACACTCTTTCTCTGCTTTGCCTTGGTGGGCTAATATCTATTTTTTCTTGAAGGCTTGCTTCACCATACCTCATGCCTGAATTACTAGGTTGGATGAACTGTTGCTGATGTTCACCACACCTACTACTATGATCTTGGTTTTTACCACATTATATAATAAGTTTCAGGTTATCTGCATTGTGTTTTTGAGACCGGGTTATTGCTATTTGGATTCCCTTACCTGAACAATAAATGCCTATCAGTAGAAAATTGATACATATTTATGGGACTGAATTTACCTGAATGGCTTGAGGATGTTTTGTGGTGTCAGTATATATCTTAATATAATTTAGTAGAAGCATATGTGTGATATAATATAACTTGTAGCTAACTTTCAAAACCTATCACTCATCAAATTTCAAAAAATGGAAAGCTTTCTTTTTTGTGCTAAACAACAACACAAAATATTGAGGAGAAACATGTAAATACATCATGTCTATTTTTCTTAATACAGTGAAATAAAACAATCTTGTTATTCTCAAAAGCTTTTCAATTAACATTCCTGCATTATGTTTAATGTTTTTATTAAAGGAATACAATTTATTTATTTTATTATTTTTAAAAGTTTCTTTCCATTATTTTTTATTTTTTAAAAAAAATTTAACGTTTATTCATATTTTGAGAGACACAGAGCATGAGCAGGGGAGGGGCAGAGAGAGAGGGAGACACAGAATCCAAAGCAGGCTCCAGGCTCTGAGCTGTCAGCACAGAGTCTGATGAGGGACTCTAACTCACAAGCTCTGAGATCATGACCTGAGCTAAAGTTGGACGCTTAATCGACTGAGCCACCCAGGTGCCCCTTATTATTTATTTTGAGAGAGAGAGAGAGAGAGGGAGCAAGTTGGGGTAGGGCAGAGAGAGAGGGAGAGGGTTCCAAGCAGGCTCTGCACCAGCAGCATGGATCCCAACACTGGGCTTGAACCCATGAACTGTGAGATCATGACCTGGTCTGAAACCAAGAGTTAGACCCTTAGCTGATTGAGCCACCCAGGCACTCCAGAATACAATTTATTTAGCTTCTTCCTCTAAACTTCTATTATACCCTGTCATTTTTGTTCACAAATTAATCTGTGTACACTATCTCTTTCTCTTGTCGCCTCCACCACATACACACCCCCATCACCCATCGCAATATGGTGCAAGCTCTGTGCACTGCAGTGTGGTTTTGTTCTAATGAAGGTGGCCTCGTTTTCCTGACAAAGGACCCTCTATTGTTACTTTTCCTTGGTCTCTAGTTACAATGTTATGCTGTGGATAACTGGGTTTTCAGATTTCCCACTAGAAACTTTCATTACTTTGCTGTTTCCTGGTTTTTCCTTCTAGCTTTCTGCCCCTAAGCTTTCTCACTGCTTCTCCTAAGCTGCAGTTATCATGCCCCGAGATGGTAGCTGAAGTCATTGGCAATAGTGAAATCTCTGAAGAAAAGGGCCCTTAGTGAGAACCCCAGAGAGGCTCTGTAACACCCACTGGTGAAGGCAGAAACGTCCAACATTACAGTGGAAGGAAACCCAGAGGAGCAGAGTCATGAAAGCAAAAGTTCCATGGAAACCAAAGGATTAAGGATTTTAGGAGCTAGGACTGCTTGATGCTGAGTTTCAAACTAGCATTTCTACACACATAACATGTCCACCTGCAAGAGATGTATGGATCTCACAAATTCTGTAGCTACAAACCAAATGGGCCATCTTCCATCCAGCGTTAGCACTTTTCCACACAGTCTTCCCACTGATGATCCCTTCCACCATGTACCCAGATACTGAAGCCAGAAATACAGAAAGCGTTCTGAGATTCTTCCTCCCACCTTATCCACTACATCTAATTAGTCATCAAGTTTTATCAAAGTCCTAAAACAATAAGCTATCTATTTCGCTGTACTGCTTAGAAGTTTTTAGTACATTCTCGTTGCCTTCAAGATAAAATCTAAAACTTTAGGTAAGGCATGCAAAGCCCTTCATAATCTGACTCTGCATTAACTTGTCAAAATAATTCATTTGAGGGGTGCCTGGGTGGCTCAGTTAGTTAAGCTTCCGACTCTTGATTTTAGCTTCAGCCCTGAGACGGGCTCTGCACTGACAGTGTGGAGCCTGCTTGGCATTCTCTCTCCCTCTCTCTCTCTCTCTCTGTCCCTCCCCCACTGGTGCTCTTTCTCTCTCTTGGAATAAATACATTTTTTAAAGTAATAATAATTCATTAGAGTGGGGTGATTTTCACATCCTGGATTAATTTTTTTAAACAATTTAACAGGTTGGAAATAACTCATCATTAAAAATAAATTAATCTTAAAACAATAAATACAAAAATGACTATATATTTATTCATATATACTAGGAGCTGCTGATAGTACATGATGCTGGGCCAACTATATATCAGCATAGTAGTAAAATGGAGAAAAAGAATTAGAATGCCCTGATGAAAAAAATAAATTAATATATTATTGTATACATTTTGAGAAAAAAAACTCTAGATTTTTTTGTCTAGAAGTATTATATTTAAAAATTCCTTTTAAAACAATCTTGTTTATAATGGAATCAAAAAGGATAAAATATTTAGGAATAAATTTACATGCTCATGGATTCAAAAAGTTAATATTGTTAAAATGTCCATAGTACCCCAATCAATCTACATATTCAGTGTGATGCCTATCAAAATTCCAACAGTATTTTTCCCAGAAATAGTAAAAATAATTCTAAAATCCATATGGAAGCACAAAAGACCCTAAATAGCCACAACAATCTTGAGACAGAACAAAGCTGGAGGCATCATACTTTCTGATTTCACACCATATTACAAAGCTACAGAAATCTAAAAAGTATGGTACTGTCATAAGGACAGACATATGAACCAGTGGACAGAATTGAGAGCCCAGAAACAAACCCACACATTTGAGGTAAACTGATCCTTGACTAAGGTGCCAAGAGTAGACAAGGGGAAAGGACAGTCTCTTCAAAGAACAGTGCTGGGAAAGTTGGACAGCCACATGCAAACTGTTTCCATATGAACCTGGACCACCATGATACCAGACAAAAAAGTCAACTCAAAATGGATTAAAGACTTGAACGTTAACTTCTGGAAGAAAACACAGGGGTAAGCTGTTGACATTGGTCTTAGCAGTGATTTTTTTTCTTTTGATTTGAGACCAAAAGCAAAGGCAACAAAAGTGAAAAAACAAGTGACATGACATTAAACTAAAAACCTTCCATGTAGCAAAGGAAACTGTCAACAAGATGAAAAGACAGCCTGTAGAATGGGAGAAAATATTTGCAAACTACATATCCAATAAAGGGTTAATATCCAAACTATACCAGGAATTCATATGGATATGGAGAAAACGAATCCCTTTACACTGTTGGTGGGGATGTAAATTGGTACAACTACTATGGAAAACAGTATGGAGGATCCTCAAGAAATTAAAAGCAGAAAATAAAGCATAGATTGGAAGAGCCAGTCAAGATGGCGACATAGGAGACTCTTGAGCTCCCTCTTTCCCCAGATACACTGAATGTACAGCTACACGCGGACAATTGTCTCTGCCAGAAACCAGCTGAGTGATTCCTATACACAGGATGAATGAGAAGATCCACATCAAAATGGGTAGGAAAAGGCTACTATTGCAATAGAGCCCACCCCTGGCATGGCAGTACACCATCAGGAAGGAGCCCCCCACTCCCAGCTTCTCCCTGCGGAATGAAGGGTTGGACCTCACATCTAGCACTCTAACTTTTAAGACAGCCATTAGAGGGAGGGTTCCCAAAATACCTAGATCTGAATGTCACAGGGATTATGTCCACAAGATTCACAAAACAACAGCAAACAAAGAAACAAAATAAAATACAGTGATTAATGGACATGAGCACTCACTTGGCCTATACCCACCAGAGCTCAGCACAAAGGAGCAGGCAATATCTCCTGTTTCCCAGTCTTGCCCTTAATGGGGCTTCCTTATGTACTTTAAAACCTGCTGCCTGATGGTCAGGCTTTTAATTTAGCAGACACTAGGGGCTGACTATGATTTTCCTCTGAGAGGCCGGTGGCTACTCTCCCACCTCCTCCCTCCAGCCCACTCGAATAACTACACCAAGATGCCAGTATCTCCCTGAAAGGGTTTTGTATACATATCTGTGGCCCCAGCTTTTGCCCCTACTACCTTAGATGGGCCTTAGATTTCCTGGTCCTAACAGTTAATGGGGCTTATATTCATGAGTCCCACAAGACCGTAACAAACAAAGAAATGTTCTCAACAAGTACATTGTTGGCTATATGCCCGGGCCCAGCACAGAAGGAGCAGGCAAAAATACCCAACTCATAGTTTCCCATTTGCTATACTTACCTATATACTCTCCTAGCTGCTGCCTGAGGGACCAGCTTCCAACCAATCTGCATCTAGGTCCTGACTGTAATTCTCTCCTTTGGGGCACAGAAGTCTTGGCATATCCTCAACCACTGGGTGCTACCAAGAACAAAGAAGGAAGCTTGGACACTCAGAAAGATTTGAAAGACATAACTAAGAGATTGGGCCAGGCTGATTGCATCATTATTCACAATAGCCAAGGCATAGAAATAACTTAGATGTTCATCCATAAGTAAATGGATGAAGCAATGTGGTGTACATATACAAAGGGATATTATTCAGCTTTAAAAAAGGATATCATGCTATTTGAGACACTATGGATGAAAGTAGCAGGCACTATACTAAAATAAATAAGCCAGACAAAGGGATATTATTCAGCTTTAAAAAAGGATATCATGCTATTTGTGACACTATGGATGCACATGGCAGGCACTATACTAAAATAAATAAGCCAGACCAAATACCACATGATCACTTATATGTGGAATCTAAACAGAACTCAACTCATAGAAACAGAAAATAGAAAAATAGTTACCAGGGGCTGGGGAATGAGGGAATAAGATGAGGCTGGTAAAATGGTACAAACTTCCAATCATAAGATGAATAAGATTTGAGGAGCTAATGTAAAACATGGTGACTGTAATTGATAACACCATTTGTATAAAATTGATATTTGCTAATATAGAACTTAAATGTGCTCACCAGAAGAGAAGGAGGGTAGAGAGAGAGAAGGAAAGGAGAAAAGAATGGATGGAAGGAAGGATGGGAGGGTAGGCAGGAAGGGGAGGGAAGGAGGAATGATGGGACGAAATGTGTGAGGTGATGGATATGTTAATTAACCCGAAGGGAGAAGTCCTTTCACTATATATATGTGTGTGTGTATACTATAGTATACATACATACATACATACATATAGTATATATAGTGTGTTCATTTTATATATATGTATATACACATATATGTGTATATATATATATATATATAAAATCATCATATTGTACACTTTAAATACCTTACTATTTTATTTGTCAATTATACTTCAATAAAGCTGGAAAAAAAGAGTTCTCCTTTAAGTTATTTAATTGAGCAAGACATTTTACCCTTTCAAGAAATCGCTCATAATTACGTAGTATTCTAATTTCTCCAGAGACATAAATGTTCTTGACAGACTACATTAAGTAAAACTGGTTAAAAAACAAATAATAGGATTAGATTTTGACCTTTAATTTTATATGCAATATATCCAGCCAACTGAGAGTAAATAATTATATTATTAATTACAGTATTTTTTCTTTGCACTGCACTTAATTTGACTTTTTAAAATCAGTTCACAGTTAATTTCTCATGTAAATATAGATACAGTTTTTGATCTGTCTAGAGGAAAATGTTAGTTTAAACATGACCCTTGTTAAAGAGAATCTAGATTAAAGAATAATTCATAAAACTAGAGTGATCTGAAGTTCACATAAACAAGAACTAAACTAACAATAAGCATGTGCATTTGTATAGAATTTTATTTTGCTTTTACTGTTGTGTTCAGCAAGTTGTAAAGGAAAGCATCTTCTTTTTCCAGTGAAGGTATAATTTAGGGAACGTCAGCAGTGAATTTCAAGTGCTTGCGTGAGTAGTTGGATAAGTTACATACAAAGAGTCCTGTGAATAAGCCTATTCTCTTAAGAATGAGTTTCCTTAGATACAAATTTGTCATAAGTATAATTTATTGAATCCCCAAAAGCATAGCTTCCAGACATGCATTATGAATATTGATATGTCAGTCCATTCTAAGATATCTTAAGATGAAGTTAAAAATACAGTAAGTGTACATTCATGTCTGGGAAGCTAGAATGACTGAGGTAGAGTTCCTAAAGGGTTAAGATCCTGTTTCTGATACCATCCTTCCAAAAAATATCATAGTCTGTTTTTCCTCTATTCAACATCAGGAGACTGACAGGAAAACAAAACAAAATAAAACAACAACAACAACAAAAAACAGGATATGTCTCTGTCCTTAAGAATTCTCTACAACAGAAGCTAATGAAATATTATTGATAAAATACACAGAACAATGCTTGTTGGAAAGGTGGCTTTCAAGAAATGGTAGTTGATCATGTCCGCAATGACTATTGTTTCTATAGCTTTGTAAGCACTAATGTTTAGAGTGAGAACACATCACATAAGAATTCACATTCCAGCAACCCAAACTCTCTGAGATAGACTCTAACGTAAGCCATACACACCAAATGGGTATTTCTAAGGCTATATTGTAAAGCTCATTTGAGTGTTCCTCAGATCTTTATTCTTAAACTATACAAGGAATGTGGCAGAAACATGCTAGCTATTCATCAAAACTTAATTCCCACTTCTGCCTGGACACAGACCTGATTTGCCTTTCCCAGACTACCTTACAGTTATGGCCTTGTGACTGTATTAGGAGGAAGTGAATACAGGTTGAAATGATGTATGTTACTTCCAAAGCCTGGCCCATAGAAACGTCTTATATCTTTCAGTACTTTAGTCTGCATGGTTGGATGGATATTAACTCATGGAGTGTGCCTTGTACTGCGAATGGCAGAGATCCCCAAAGAAGCCCCATGCTACCAGTTGAATATTCTATGAGCAAGAACTAAATTTCTGTCACATTTAGCTACTGACGTGTTGAGGTTTATGACTTACAGAGCTAGTGTTACTTCATCCAATAATATAGTGAGATAAGGAATGAAAAATTTTGGGTGTCTACTGTGTACTAAACCTCTCATAACACTACTTTATTCTCCCAACCAAACCTATGAATTTGCCAAAAGCAGTCCCATTCCATGACAGGGAAACTGATGCTTGAGTTAAATAATCTTCCTGGGATCCTCCATCATTACATTTCAGAATAAGGACTTGAACTTGAATTTAGTGGCCTCAAAGACTGTATATTCAACAGCACATCCTCTTAGATTCTGGCTGACTTTTAACAATTGCATGATAAGGGTTCCATTTTTATGACAGGTTTAAGGCTGTAAATCAGAAAGAAAGGAATTCTGATATCTGAAATCACAGACAACAAATAAACTATAAAAAACTGAAACAAACGTTCACAAAACATAGAGGCTCAGAGCCATCTGTGTGAGTAAACAGGCCTAATTAACTTTAGAGATACTGACATTATCTGTATACTATGGTCCTAAAACATGGTTGTATACTCAATCATCCTGAGTTGAAAAGAAAAAAGGAAATTTTATTTTTGTACAGTGTTTAAGATAGCAGAGAACTATGGAGTTTTCTTAAGTGCTTTGTTGAAATAGAATATACAATAAACTGCACATGTTAGATTGTACAATTCTATCAATTTTGCTGTATGTGTGTAGTATATAAGTAAAACCATCAGAATCAAGATAATGAACATATGCACCACCTCCAAAATTTTCCTCTATCCTTTTATCGCCTGCCCACACTTTACCATACCCACTCTTTCCCAGCAAACTCTGTTCTGCTTCTTGTCACCATAGATTATTTTCTAAAAATCTGTAGAAATGGAATCATATAGTCTGTACTTTTTTCCTTTCTGGTTTATTTCACTCAATGCAGTGTGTCTGAGAATCATGTGTGCTATTGTGCATAATGATAATTCACTCCTTTTCATTCTGAGTGGTTTTGCATGGTGATTATATACACAATTTGTTTATTCACATGTTGATGGATCTTTTTTTTCTCCAGGTTTTGACTGTTACAAAATAAGCTTTTATAAATATTTGTGAGCAAGTGTTTGTATGGACGTATGCTTTGGAAAAATGCACAGGAAAGTAATCATTTGGTCATATGGAAAGTCATGTTTAAGAAAGTGCCATACTGTTTTTCAACACATTTAGACCATTTTACATTCTCACCATCAGCATTTAAGAATATAAATTCCTCCAGGGGTGCTTGGTGGCTCAGTCAGTTAAGCATCCCACTTCGGCTCAGGTCATGATCTCATGGTTCATGGGTTTGAGTCCCACATTGGGCTCTGTGCCTGGAGCCTGTTTTGGATTCTGTGTCTCCCTCTCTCTCTGCCCCTTACCCACTCCTGCTCTGTCTCTCAAAAATAAATAAATGTTAAAAGGAAAACTGTAAATTCCTCCATATCCTCACTAATATTTGGTACATTCAATCATCCTAATTTTAGACATTTTAAGATGTGTCCAGAGGTATTTCCTTGTGGTTTTAATTTGCATTTACCTACAAACTAACAATCTTGGACATGTTTGTAATGTGTCCATTTGCCATCCACATGTGTTCTTTAGTAAAATATCTTTAAATTTTTTTTGTCTATTTTTAATTGGTTTTCTGTCTTATTATCATTGAGTTTTAAGAGTTGTTTATAGATTACAGGTAGAGTTCTTTATAAGGTATGTTATTTGCAAAGATTTTCTCCCACACTATGGTTTGTTTTTACATTTTCTAAACAGTGTCATTCCAAGAACAGAAGTCCTTAATTTCTGTGAAATCCTATTCATTATTTATTTATGTATTTATTTATGTATGTATGTATGTATTTATTTATTTATTTATTTATGTGTATTTATTTTGGATAGAGAGAGAAAGAGACAGGGAAGGAGGGAGTAGGGGAGAGGCAGAAAGAGAAGGGGACAGAGGATCCAAAGCAGGCTCTGTGCTGGCAACAGACAGCCTGATGTGGGGCTCAAATCCACAGTGAGACCATGAACTGGGCCAAGGTTAGACGCTCAACTGACACTCAATACAGGAACCGCTCATTATTTTATTTACTTATGGGCCATGCAGTTGGTGTTGTGTCTAAGAAATCTTTGCTTAAGCCAAGGTAACAGAGATATTTTTCATTAGTTTTATTTAAGAAGTCAAAGAGTTTTAGGTTTTCCATTTTAGTTTATGATCCATTTTGAGTTGATTTTGATGCTCAAAATTATACTATTTCTATTTTACAATGTTCATAACTGGTTTCACTTCATTTTTATTTTCCAAGCACATCTGAGAAACATGCAGCTCACAAAAGCCAGGTGACTTTCATTAGGTCACATGCCTAATATGTATTGTGGTTGAGATTTGAACTCAGATACCCAGTCTCCAAAGCCTTTGCTTCTTCTGTCCCGGACTGCACTGCCTCTACTGAATGCTCAGGCCTTCCTACCCTACATGGCTCTGACTCTGGTCTGTGTGCCGATGGGGTTGGCAAATCCAGCCAATCTTGAAGGAAACCTGACACCAGGAAGAGTGAGGTAGTTATGAAAAACTCTGGATCCTTGCTTAGGGTGTAGAGAGGACAGGAATGGTAATCAGATATTCTTACTATCACATCTGTCAGCAGCCAAAGGAGAATCATGGGAATCCCAGGTGCAGGAATCAAGGAGGATTGTGGGGGAAGAGTATAAATACCTGTGGCACAGTTACATCAGGTGCCAACATCACGAGTAAAGCCATTTAGTCTCGGGCCCAAACTCAAGGTAAATACACATGATCTGTGCCCTTTTTTGTAGCTATACCCCAGTATATAAGAGTGCTAGCAGATAGTTGGTGCAAAATAAATATTTTTGGAACCAAATGAGTTAAATAACTAAACCTGTCTCTCAACTGTAGTGATGTCCTCCATCTGACTCCACAAGACTAGCCCATTATTCTCCTAATATTTCATTTTAGCAAGCATTTTTTCAGCCTCTTATATGTAGAAAGCATTGGAATCATGCTGAAGGGGTTCCAGAGAGAGTGCAAGACTTGAACTTTGCCCTCAAAGAATTTGTAGTCTAGTGAGAAATGAGAAATAGAAACAGCTATTATAATACATAATTATATATATATGTTAAATCTATAGAACCTTTGCTTTGGCAAGAAGGAATAATTAAATTTAATAGAGATGTCTCCTGCGTGCTAGGATGATAATCTGTATGAAGTAGATGCTAGATAAATGTTGCTCATTTACTGGAAATTAGGTCATTTTTCTTTAATTAGTCCTGTGATAAATGGAGAAATCTTTCCTCATTGAAAAGATTACGCTTAAGGGTGCCTGGGAGGGTCAGTTGATTAAGTCCCCTACTCTTGATTTTGGCTCAGGTCATGATCTCATAGTTCCTGAGATCAAGCCGCATATCAGGCTCTGTGCTTACAGTGTGGAGACTACTTCGGATTCTCTCTCTCCCTCTCTCTCTATCCCTCTCCCCTACTTGCATGCTCTCTCTCAAAACAAGTAAATAAACATTTAAAAAAAGATCCTGCTTAAAAATACCAGTGGAGTTAGTGCATTACATTTTTAAAGTATATCCCATCTCTTACATAATGCTTTCCTGTAACTCTATTTAGTTTTAGAATTTCCTGTGCCTGTTCTAGTCAAGTCTGCAACCAGTAGCACAGATTTATGCTCCTTGCAGATATTAAATTAAAATAAACCCTCCTGGGATACCTGAGTTGGTTAAGTGTCAGGCTCTCAATTTTGGCTCAGGTCATGATCTTATGGTTCATGGGTTCAAGCCCCACGTTGGCTTCGTGCTGCTAGCACAGAGCCTGTGTGGGATTCTTTTTCTCCTCTCTCTGACCTTCCCCTACTTGTTTTCTCTCTCTCTTTCTCTCTCTCTCTCTCTCTCCCTGTATCAAAAAAATATTAAAAATTTTTAAAGTAAAATAAAATAAAATAAAATAAACCCTTGTGATATTTCAGCCCATTCCTTTCTCCCTCTCCCCACTCTTATTTTACTGGCTGATAACATCCAAGTTGAGAATAATGAGGTGGTCATAGAAAGTACCTCAGGGAATTTAGACTTTGCACTGTTCCTGTGTTAGACATTCCAATACTGTACAGGCAGTTGGAAAAAAGATTTCAGGTGGAAGTGTGAATATTTTATGTTTCAAAGCTCAGCGCCTCAAGTTTGATTTCACAATATCACACCTTCAACTTCACTTTGTGGCATGGCTCTCAACTCTGTTCGCTATCCCTGGGAAACAAGAGGGTCAAGTGACAGAGGTGCCAAAATGCTCTCTGCCTCCGTCGTACACATACACACATTCATCAGTGTGAGGAAAGCCACAATCTCAGCCTCCTTGAGCAAGATTGCATTTAGCTTTGATGCAGCTAGCAACAGGGAGCTGATGAGGAGTTTTAGTTGACAATGAGGGACAGAAAAAAAAATGAGGTCTCAGTGAAGGTGACACCAAAAGAAGAGAGAAATCAAATTTTTTAAAAGCAACATTCTCTAGAGCTTGTTTCCATTCAAATAAAGTCCTGAAAAGTATTCAGCTCGCTTGCTCCTTTAATCAATAAGCGGACAACACAAGGAAACAGGAAAAAGAAAATTAAAAGCAAAAAATAAAGAAAAGGGGGCAGTTTTGGAGACCTTCCGACTCTTGGCATGATTCTGGTAGGATTGAAATAAAACACCAACCAGGGGAAATCCATTTCCAACTGCCAGTCACACCTCGGCTAGCCCTAATTAAGGAAAAATTGCACAGGATTGGTTCTTAAAACAATGAGTCTATGTCATTTTGGCAGAATATTTTTCTCTTTTTTTTTTCCATTTATTTGTTTGTTTGTTTTTGCCTTTTGAGAAAATGTAAAAGAAAATCATTTTAAAACTGTCTGGAAAATGCACTCCCCTCCCCAAATACTGTTCTATTGCATTGAGCTTCTGAAAGACCAGATTTAATTTTTAAGATCCTAATTTGTCAAGAACCAATAGATTCATAAATACAAAACATGTTTGAATGTCACAGCAGTGTCAAACTCACAGATGTTTTTAAACGTTTACTCTTACTTTTGGTTAACTCTCCACAGACCAGCATCAAATGTGTGCAGAGCAGCTCTAGTTGACAGATGTCTTAGAGAAGCTGATTGGTGGTCAAGGGGCGCCTGGGTGGCTCAGTCAGTTAAGCATCTGACTTCGGCTCAGGTCATGACCTCTCAGTTTGTGAGTTGGAGCCCCGTGTTGGGCTCTGTGCTGGCAGCTCAGAGCCGGGATTCTGCTTCAGATTCTGTGTCTCCCTCTCTCTCTGCCCCTCTTATGCTCATACTCCATCTCTCAATAATAAACAAAAATGTTAAAAATTTAAAAAAAAAAGAGCATTGGGGTCAAAAGGTTAGTCATATACATATTGTAGTTCAAGTGATCTACTAAAGTGTAAAGGAGGGCAGCTTCTGGAATGTCATTCAGGCTCTAGTCTATTTCTGTCTTGGGTATTCTTCAAATGGTACTCAGACACTTCCGTGAGGTATTTGATGCCACTTATCCAGAACCCACCAGGCTTTCCCTTGCCCTTCTTCAGATAATCAATCTGTTAATCTCAGTTCCCTTGAAAAGTTAAAGATTGAGTTGACTCCTTCCAGCACCTTCTTCTTCTGCATTAATGCTGGTATGTTTCAGTCACTGCTGGAGATCTTGTCTTGAAAAGTTTTCCACTTAGTGGGTCCAATAAGACCTGTCTCAGAAGTAGCCTTCTCTCTTAGCTGGTGATTATTTGCCCTTCTTTTCCATTCCCCTCAGAAATGGCTCTGCTATATAAAAAAAAAATAATCAAGTAAGGAAAAGAACACAGGAGGTAAAATCATGAACAGATGAGAGGGCTATTCATTCGTGTAGAGTTCCAGAAAATCCTGCAATAGAGAGTTGGTTTGGGAAAATTCTAAAATAGAGATTGGGTAACAACTGGAATGAAAGTTTCATGCCGAGAACTAAGTAGATGATTGCAATGGATGACTGTAAGATTTCAGAACTTAATATAGGTAATTTCACTGAGCAAGACTCACTCTCCACCTGCAATGTACCCATGTAGCCAGAGAGGCAGACACAGCCATGTTGCTCTATCTCACTTTAAAGAGAAGATCACTAAGCACAACTAGTCCTTAATGCTGTCCAATAATCCCATGACACCTACCTAATCCGGTACTCTCTCTTCGCCCTACCTCAGCGGCATCTGCAGATGACCAAGGCTTACAATAGTCCGGAACTGACCATTTGATCGGGGTCTGCTTAATACTCTGCCCCAGTCTGCCAAGTACTATGTGAGAAGCCCTGACCACTAACATGAAGATAAGCTGCTCTAGTTCTCCCAGAAAATGAGGCTCAGTTCTTTGGAGAAGAGCCCCAGAAGTTTCTTCTGGACCACTTATGATCTAATATATCCACTCCAGGTGCCAGGCTTTTAATCCAATTCATTTTTATCTCCCTTGTTTATTCCTCTTCTAACTTCTTCACTCCTACCCATACCTTGCAAGTGCTGGCCCAGAGCCTCTTGGAATTCATTTCACCTGCCAACATGGTTTTCTTGAAATATCTTCTCTATTGATGTTCCCAACAAGTGTCCAGCTCATTAAATTAAAAAGTCTCTGGGCACCTGGGTGACTCAGTTGGTTAAGCATGTGACTCTCATTTTGACTTAGGTCATGGTCACATAGCTGTTACATCAAGCCCCATATTAAGGTCTGTGCTGAGTGTGGAGCCTGTTTGAGATTCTCTCTCTCTTCCTCTTCCCCTCCCCTATGCACTCTCTTTCCCTCATTAAAAAAAAAAGAAAAGAAAATTAGAAATCAAAGTCTCAAGCTAGGGTATATATGAAAACATTTTATTTTTTTAAGTTTATTCATTTATTTTGAGAGAAAGAGAGAGAGACAGAGTGAGTGAGCTGCGGCAGAGAGAAGAGACAGAATCCTAAGCAGGGTTTGCACTGTCAGCATAGAGTCCCACACAGGGTTCAAACTCACAGACCTTGAGATCATGAAGATCAAGAATCCAACTCTTAACCAACACAATCACTTAGGCGCCCCTATAATCGAAATATTTTAAAACAAACTAGAGTATATCATCATAAATTTTTTTAAGTTTATTTATTTTAACAGAGACAGTGTAACAGTTCAAGTGGGGAAGGGGCAGAGAGAGAGAGAGAGAGAGAATACAAACCAGGCTACACACTACCAGCACAGAGCCCAATGTACGGCTCAAACCCACAAAGCCATGAGATCATGGGTGAGCCAAAACCAAGAGTTGGATGCTTAACCAACTGAGCCACCCAGGTGCCCCTATCATCATAAAATTTTGAAATACTACTGATAAAAAGAAAATCTCAATTTTCTTTGAAGAATAAATAAACATGTCTTAGCTTCAGAATGGTGTTATCCTTCAAAAATAGCAGCCCTTGAAGCAAGAAGACAATGGAACATTGACTCTCAAATGAGTTCTATTAAAGGAATGAATATAGATAGTCATATGTCAAAAAACAACAGAAGTCTGCTATACGCTTTGCATCATACACAGGAATACCTCAGAGATAGTGCAGGTTCAGTTCTAGACCATAGCAATAAAGTGAATATCATAGTAAAGTAAGTAAAGTGAATTGTTTGGTTTCCCAGTGCATATAAAAATTAGATTTGCACTATGTACTTGTCCACTAAGTTCAAAATAGCATTATGCCTGAACAATATACATACTTTAATTAAAAACACCACCTTATTACTAAAAAATGATAACCATCATTTGAGCTTTCAGTGAGTTACAAATTTTTTGTTGGTGGAGGGTCTTGCTCCATATTGATGGTGGCTGACTCATCAGGGTGGTGATTGCTGAAGGCTGAGGTGGCCGTGGCAATTTCTTTGTTTTAAGTTTTCATTTAATTTCCAGATAGCTAACATACAGTATTAGTTTCAGGTGGTGTACAATATAGTGACTCAAGACTTCCATACACCATCCAGTGCTCATCACAAGTGCACCCCTTAATCTCCATCACCTATTGAACTCATCCCTCAATGCACCTCCCTTCTGGTAACCATCAGTTTGTTCTCTATTGTTAAAAGTCTATTTCTTGGTTTGCCCCTCCCTGTGTCCCCTTCACCCCCTTTGTTCATTTGTTTTGTTTCTTAAATTCCACATGAGGGAAATCATTTGGTATTTGTCTTTCTCCAACTGACTTATTTTGCTTAGCGTAACACTCTCTAGCTCCATCCACGCCTTTGCAACTGGCAAGGTTTCATTCCTTTTTATGGTTGAGTAATATTCCATTCTATACATGTATACCACTTCTTTATCCATTCATCAGTCAATGGAAATTTGAGCTGTTTCCATAATTTGGCTATAGGAGATAATGCTGCTATAAATATCAGGGTGCATGTATCTCTTTGAATTAGTATTTTTGTATTCTTTGGATAAATACCTAGTAGTGTAATTGCTGGATTGTAGGGTAGTTCTATTTTTAACTCTTTGAAGAACTTCCATACTGTTTTCCACAGTGGCTGCACCAGTTTGCACTCCCACCAACAGTACAAGAAGATTCCCCTTTCTCCATATCCTCGCCAACCTGTTGTTTCTTGTGTTGTTGATTTTAGCCATTCTGACAATGTGAAATGATACCTCCTTGTAGTTTTGATTTGCATTTCCCTGATGTTCAGTGGCATTGAGTACCTTGTCTTGTGTCTATTGGCCATTGGTATATCTTCTTTGGAAAAATGTGTACTCATGTCTTCTGCCAATTTTTTAATTGGATTGTTTTTTGGGTGGTGAGTTTTATAAATTCTTTATATATTATGGATACTATCTCCTTACCACATGTCATTTGCAAATACTGTCTCCCATTTCATAGGTTGTCTTTTCGTTTTGAACATTGTTTTCTTTGCTGTGCAGACACTTTTTATTTGATGAAGCCCCAATAGTTTATTTTTGCTTTTGTTTCCCTTGCCTTGGAGACATACTTCTAGAAACAACTGCAGTGTCCAATGTCAGAAAAATAACTGCTTTCTTCAAGCACTTTTACAATTTCTGGTCTCATATTTAGATCTTTAATCCATTTTAAGTTTATTGTTGTGTTTGGTGAAAGAGAATGGTCCAGTTTCATTCCTTTGCAAATTGCTGTGCAGTTTTCCCAACACCATTTGTTGAAGAGACTGTCTTTTTCCCATTACATGGTCTTTCCTGCTTCATCAAAGAATAAATGACCATAAAATTGTGGGTTCATTTCTGGATTTTCTACTCTGTTCTATTAATCTCTGCCTATTTTTGTGCCACTACCATGTGGTTTTGATTACAAAATCTTTGTAATATAACTTGCAGTCTGGAATTGTGATGCCTCTAGCTTTGCTTTTCTTTTTCAAGATTGCTGTGTCTATTCAGGGTCTTTTGTGGTTCTGGACAAATTTTAGGATTACTTGCACTAGCTCTGTGAAAAGTGCTATTGGCATTTTCATAGAAATTGCATTAACTATGTAGATTGCTTTGAGTATTATATACATTGAACAATATTTGTTCTTACAATGTATAAGCATGAAATGTCTTTCCATTTCTTTGTATCATCTTCAATTTCTTTCAACAGTGTTTTATAGTTTTCAGAATACAAATCTTTTGCCTCTTTGGTTAAGTTTATTCCTAGGATTTTTATATATAGGATTGATTCCTTAACTTCTCTTTTTGCTGCTTCAAAATGTATAGAAATACACCAAATTTCTTTGGTGTATAGAAATGTAAGAGATTTTTGTACAGTAATTTTTTTTTTCAGTAAATCCTGCAAATTTACTGAATTCGCGTATCAGTTCTAGCAGGTTTTGTTTAGGATTTTTTTATGTAGAGTATCTAGCAGCGAGGTGTTTAGAGTTTTTTTATGTAGAATATCATGTTAACTGCACATAATGAAATTCTTACTTCCTCCTTGCCAGTTTGGATGTCTTTTATTTCTTTTTGTTGTCTGATTGCTGTGGCTAGGACTTTAGCACTATGCTAAGTAACAGTGCTGAAAGTGGATATTCCTGTCTTATTCTTGATCATAGAGAGAAAGCTCTCAGTTTTTTTCCCATTGAAGATGATATTAGCTGTGGGTTTTTCATGTAAGGCCTTTTAATGTTGAGTTATGTTCCCTCTAACTCTGCTTTGTTGAGGGTTTTTATCATGAATCAATGTTGCATGTCTCTGATGATAAGAAATGAATATCTCTTCATGTGTCTGTTAGCCATCTTTGGAGAATATCTGTTCATGCCTTCTTCCCATTTTTAATTGGATGTTTTATTTTTTGTTTTTGGATGTTGGGTTGTATCATTTGTTTATATTTTTGGATATTGATTCTTTATCAGTTATGTTATTTGCAAATATGCTATCCCAGTCAGTAGGTTGCTTTTTAGTTTCATTGTTTCCTTTGCTGTACAGAAGCTTTCTATTTTGATGTAGTCTCAATAGTTTATTTTTGCATTTATTTCCTTTTCCTCAGGAGACCCATTTAGAAAAATGTTGCTAGGGCCAATGTCAGAGAAATTACTACCTGCACTCTCTTCTAGGTTTTATGTACTTTCAGGTCTCACATTCGGATCTTTAATCCATTTTTAGTTTATTTTTGTATATGGTGAAGAAAGTGGTTCCATTTCATTCTTTTGCATGTATCTGGCCAGTTTTCCCAACACTGTTTGTTGAAGAAGACTGTCTTTTTTCCCATTGTATATTCTTTCTCCTTTGTTGAAGATTAATTGGCCATATAATTGTGGGTTTATTTCTATTTATTTATTTGTGTCTTTTGGTGTGTGTACCAGTACCATACAGTTTGATTACAACAGCTTTGTAATATAACTTGAAGTCTAAAATTATGATACTTTCAGGTGGTTGGGTTTTTTTTTATGCTCTTAATGGCATCTAGAATGATGACTCCTTTCCAGCAGGTTTTCAATTGACTTGACCATAATCCATCAGAGGAATCACTATGTATGGCAGCTATATTCTTAGAAAACATGTTTTTTCAATCATAAGACCTGAGAGTTTAGTAAGCCCTTAATCTATGGGTTGTAGAATGGATGATTTGTTACTGGGCATGAAAACAACATTTCATCTCCATCAGACCTCTTGGGGGACCAAATACGTTATCAATGAGTAGTAATATTTTAAAAGAAATCACTTTTTTTTTTTTCTGAGCAAGTCTCAATAGTGGGATATAGATACTCAGTAAACCATGTTATAATCAGATGTGTGTCATCCAGGCTTTGTTGTTCCATTTACAGAGCACAGGCAGAGTATGTTTTGCATAATCCTTAATGGTGCTAGGATTTTAGGAATGGTAAATGATCACTGGCTTTAATGTAAAGTCACCAGTTGTCTTAGCCTCTAACAAGAGTAGTGGCCTGTTCTTTAAAGCTTTGAAACCAGGCACTGACTTCTCCTCTACAGCTATGAAAAGACTAGATGGTATTGTCCAAATAAGGCTGTTTCATATACATTGAAAATATATTGTTTAGTGTAGCCACTTTAATAAATTATATTAGCTGTATCTTCTGGATAATTTGTTGCTTCACCTTGCACTTTGGTATTATGGAGATTGTGTCTTTCCTTAAACTTCAACTGGCTTCAAACTTTTCTTCTGCAGCTTCCTCACCTCTCCTAGCCTTAATAGAACTGAAGAGAGTCAGGGCCTTGCTATGGATTAGGCATTGGTTTAAAGGAATATTGTGGCAGATTTAATCTTCTATCCAAACCACTAAAACTTTCTCCATACAGCAATAAGTCTCTTTTGCTTTCTTATCATTGACGTGTTCATTAGAGTGCACTTTTAATCTTCTTCAAGAACCTATCCTTCATATTCGAAACGTGGCTATTTGGCACAAGAGGCCTAGCTTTCAGTCTATCTCAGCTTCCAACATATCTTTCCCACTAAGCATAATCATTTCCAGATATTGATTTAAAGTGAGAGATGTGTAATTTTTCCTTTCATATAAACACTTAGAATCTATTGTAGGGTTATTAGCTGGCTTAATTTCCACATTGTGTATCAGAGAATAGGGAGTCCCAAGGAAAAGGAGAGAGATGGGGAAGTGGCTGGTCAGTGGAGGAGTCAAAACACATTTATCAATTAAGCTTGCTGTCTTATGTGAATGAAGTTTATGACACCCCAAAACAACTAGAATATTAACATCAACAATCACTAATCATCATAGCAAATTTAATAATACTGAAAAAGTTTGAAATATTGCAAGAATTATCAAAATGTGACAAAAGGACACAAAGTGAGCAAATGCTATGGAAAAATAGCACTGACAGACTTGCCCAATGCAGTGCTACCACAGACATTCAATTTGTAAAAAATAGAAAACAAAGAAAAACATACTAAAGCACATGCAGAAAAACAAAACAAACAACAACAAAAGCCCCCAAAGTATCTGCAAAGCACAATAAAATGAAGTATGCCTATAGAACAGTCAACTCAAATTGAATCATAGAACCAAATATAAAACTTACAAGTATAAAACTTTGAGAAGAAAATATCAGAGAAAATCTTTGATACCTTGAAATAGGTGAAAATTTTTTAGTTATGACACCAAAAGTACATCATGTGAATGAAAACAATACAATGCCCTCGAGAAAGTTTTTGCACATCACATATCTGACAAAGGAACTGTATCTAGAAGACGTGAAGAACACTTACAGCTCAACAATAAGAAACAACCTGATTGTAAGCAGGGTAAAATATTTGAACAAGGCACTTCACTAAAGAAGATATACAGAGGAGTGATGCTGGCAGGTTGGTCCTGTGAATCATTCCCTCTCTTTCCCCTTCAATTTATAACCATTAGGCTATCAATAACCCAATAAAGATTTCTCTACACAGAATACCAGGATTCCAGAGAGATTCATACATCTGTTTACCTGAAGGTGGATGGATTGGAATTCCTGGAGTTGGGGGATCTGTGGGAGCAGTGGCAGAAAGGTGGGAGCTGTGGTGGTGCACATGATTCCCCGTGGTTCTGAGAACCCAGGACCCTTATGATCCCACCAACCCTGACTTTGGCAGCACTGATGGCAGTGAGGACACTCCTGGCAGTGGGGAGTGATAGGGATAGAAAATGTATACTAAATATAGCCATGGGGCAGCCCAGTTAAGAGACACTAAAAACATGTGCTGTATCACCACCTGCTGGAACACAAAAGAAGGGCTTCTAATTTCCAACCTGTTGAACTATTAAATTCAAAGTAAACAAAATTATACCTACATAAGAAAGGTGTTCACTGCTTCAGAGCCACCTGCAGAAACACATCACATTGAATGCCATGAATAATCATGGTAACACGGTGTCACAAATATTCTCCAGCAACCAAACTCAAAGTCACAAACAATTGAAGTCTAACAGTAAAGTCAAAATAGCTAATATGAAGAAATTCAACCAACTACAAGAAAACTCAGGGAGGAAATTTAATGAACTCAGCAGTAAAATTAACAAACAGGAGTACTTCACCCAAGTGTCCGAAATCCAAAAAAAAAAAAAAAAATTCTGGAGCAGAAGAACTCAACAAATGAGATGAAGAATGTATTAGAAAGCCTTGAAAATGGAACTGGTCTAAGGGAAGAGAAAATAAGTAACCTTGAGGACAGGAATCTAGAAATGATTCACGTGGAAGAGGAGAACTAATATTTTTAAACAGAAAAATAATAGAAAGAATCAATAAAATAAAAGATGTTTCTTTGAAAAGATAAAATTGACAAACTTTTATCTAGATTAAGAAAAAAAGAAAGAGGTTCAAATTTAGAAACGAAAGAGGAAATATTACAACTGATATTACAGAAATAGAGTATTATAAGAAAATTCCATGAACAATTACACGCCAACAAATTACATTACCTACAAGGAAAAGATACATTCCTACAAACACATTTCTACCAAGACTGATTCAGGAAGAAACAAGAAATCTGAACAGACCAATAATAAGTTAAGAATTTGAGTCACTAATCCAAAAATTCTCATCACAGACAACTGCAGGGGTAGATGGCTCCATTGTTGAATTGTANGTCCTTTTTCTCCCAATCTCTCAGGTTTTATAAGGTTTCCAATGGCTTCAGATCTTTTCTGTGTGATGTATGGGCGCGAGCGGAAATACGGAGCTCCTTACTTCTCCGCTATCTTGCCCCCTCTCCCGAATTGTAACAAACATTTAAAGAATTGACACCAATCCTCCTCAAACTCTTCTATGGTATTGAGAAAGAGGAAAGTCACTCTTCTTTGTTTCTGTCTTTCCTCCCTTCCTTCTTTCTTTCATTTAATTCCAGTGTAGTTAACAGTGTTATGTTAGTTTCAGGTGTACAACACAGTGATTCCAAAATTTCATGTATTGTTCAGTGCTCATTAAGATAAGTGTATTCTTACTCACTTTACCTATTTCAAATTTATTCTATGAAGTCAGTATTGCCTTGATACAGAAACCAGATAAGAATTCCATAAGAAAGCTACAGACCAATATCCTAGATGAATATAGATATAAAAATTTTCAATTGAACATTAGCAAACTGTATTCAAGAATATGTTAAAAGGGTTTTGTAATGTGACCTAGTGAGATTTATCTTTAGGATGCAAGGATGGTTCAATATATGCAAATCAATAAATGTAACTCTTTACATCAATAAATGAGAGAAAAATTACCAGATATCTCAATAGATACAGAAAAAGCAGCTGACAAAATACAGCATCCTTTTATGACAAAATCACTTCACAGGTTGGTATAGAGACAACATACTTCAACATAATAAAGGCCATATATGACAAACCTTCAGCTAACATTGTACTCTATGGAGAAAAATAAAAAAGGTTTCCTTTGAGATCAGAAATAAGACAAGGTAACCCAGTCTCACTACTATTCAAAAGAGTAGTGAAAATGCTAGCTAGAGCAATTAGTAAAAACACAGAAATAAAAGGTATCAAAATTATGGAGAAAAAAGTAAAACTGGCCCTTTTTGCTGACAATATGATCTTATATATAGAAGATGCCAAAGACTCAATAAAAATTGTTGAAATTAATCAATGATTTCAGTAAGATGACATGTTACAAAATCTACTTTTAGAAAGCAATGACATTCTTTTACGCTAGTAATGAAGCAGCAAAGAAAGAAAGAGAAAACAAAAACAATCACAATAGCATCAAAGACAATAAAACATTTAGGACTAAATTTAACTAAGAAAATAAAAGATATGTACAATGAAAACTTCAAGATTATGCTGAAAGATATCAAAGACACAACCAAATGGAAACACATTCATGTTCATGGATTGGAAGAATAAATACTGCTAAAATGGACATATTATGCAAGGCCATTTACTGATTCCATACACTCTCCATCAAATTACCAAAGTCATTCTTCACAGAAATGTAAGTAACAATCTAAAATTTGTGTGGAAACACAAAAGATTCCAAATCCTCAAAGCAATCCTGAGAAAAAGAACAAGGCCTGAGATATGCTTCCTGATTTCAAACTATACCATAGTAATAAAAACAGTTACTGTCACAAAAATAGACACAAAGACCAATAGAATAGAATAGCAAGCCTACAATTAAAATCCTGGTACATATGGTAAACTAATAATGGGAGTCCAGAACATCCAGTGGGGGAAGCATGTTATTTTCAACAAATAACACTGGGAAAACTGGAGAGGCACATGCAGCCCAAGGTAATTACATCCCTATCTGTAACGAGTCACAGAAATTTTGCAAGTCATATATTGGATAAGGGGTTAATATTCAAAAATATGTAAACAACCAACACAACTTGATAGCATAAAAACAAACAATCTGATTAAGAAGTGGGCAGAAAAACTAAGTAGACATTTTTCCAAAGAAGGCATCAAAATGGCCAGCAGGCACATGACAAGATGCTCAACATCACTAACCATCAGGGAGATGCACCTAAAAACCACAATGAGATATTAACTCATACATTTTAGAGTGGCTATTATCATGAAGAGAAGAGACAAGTGTTGGTAAGGATGTGGTGAAAATGGAACCCTTATACACTGTTGGAGAGAATGTAAATTAGTCCAACCACTATGGAAAACAAAGAGATTCTTTAAAAAAAAAAACAAAAGTAGGTCTATCATACAAACCAGCACTTTCACTTATGGGTACATACCCAAAGGAAATTAAAACAAGAATTTAAGGAGATATATACACACCCATGTTTATCACAGCATTATTCATTATAATAAAGGTATATAAACAAACCAAATGCCTATCAATGGTGAATAGATAAAAAAATATGACATATCCAAAAATGTAAAGAACTTGTCAAAATTAACACCCCCCAAAACAAATGAGCCAATTAAAAAATGGACAGAAGACATGAAAGAGACATTTCTCCAAAGAAGAGATCCATATGACCAACAGACACATGAAAAGCAGTCCATCATCACCTACCATTAGGGAAATGCAAATCAAAACTACAATGAGATGTCACCTCACATATATCAGAATGGCTAAAATCAGCAATACAAGAGACAACAGGCAACGGCAAAGATGTTGAGAAAAAGGAACACCCTGGACTATCAGTGGGAATGCAAACTGGTGCAGCAAACAGTATGGAGGTTCCTCAAAAAGTTAAAAGTAGAAATACCTTATCATCCAGCAATCGCACTACTGGGCATTTACCCAAAGAATACAAGAACATTAATTCAAAGGGACACATGCACCCCGATATTTAAAGCAGCATTATTTACAATAGTCAAATTATTGAAGCAACACAAATGTCCAATAATTGATAAGTGGATAGAGATGAAGCTATATATATACATATATATACATATATGCAATGAAATATTATTCAGTCATAACAAAGAATGAAAGCTTGCCATTTGCAATAACATGGATGAATCTAGAGAGTATAATGTTAAGCAAAATAAATCAATCAGAGAAAGAAAAATACAATATGCCTGCACTCACATGTAGAATTTAAGAAACAAAACAAATGAGTGAATGGGGGAAAAAGATAAATCAAGAAACTGACACTTAATTATAGAGAACAAAATGATGGTTATCAGAGGGGAGGGGTAAAAAGGTGATGAGGGATTAAGGAGTGCACTTGAGATGAGCACCAGGTGACGTATGGAACTGTTGAATCACTATATTGTACACATGAAACCACTGTAACACTATTATGTTCACTAACTGGAATTTAAATAAATTTTAAAAAAATAATCATAAGTAAAAAAATATATATGATGTATATACACAATGAGTTATTAGTCATCCACAAGGAAGGAGGAAATCCTGCCATTTGTGATAACATGGATGTACCTTGAGTACATTATGCTAAGTGAGATAAATTAGAGAAAGGTAAGTACTATATGACATCACTTATATGTGGAATCTAAAAAAGTCAAACCTATTAAAAAAAAAAAACAGAGTAAAATGGTAGTTACCAGGGGACTGGGGAAGGGATAAGATGAATGGTGTTTAAGCATACAAACCTGTAATGAATGGTAAATAAGCCATAGAAATCTAATGCATGGTATAATAAATATATACAATAATATTGTACTATAATGATATAATATGATAAATATTAGTTTAATCGCAATAATATTACAATATATAAATATACGAAAGTAGCACACTGTATTCATTAAATATATAAAGTGTCCCATGCCAAATTTATCAAATTAAACAATGTACAGGTCATAAATTAGCTGATGAATAAAAGTTCAATATCACTAGTCATGAGGGAAATGGAAACCAAAACCACAATGTGATACCACTCAAATGCCCAATATTAAAAACTGTATAGTACCAAATACTGGTAAGGATATGGAACAACTGGAACTTTCACACATTACTGGTAGGAATGCAAAATGTTATAGCCCTTTAGAAAAGAGAGCAGTGATTTCCTATATATTCAAACATATACTTACTATATACAGAGCAAACTTCCTTCTAGGTGATAATCCAAATGAAATGAACACCTATGTTGACACAGAAGCCTGTATATGAATGTTTATAGTGACTGCATTCATAATCATCTAAAATAGAAGTAATCCAATATCCTTTTAACTGGTGAAAGGATAAACAGACTGTGGTACATCCATAGAGAGGACCACTATCCAGTAATAAAGAGCTATAAAGAATAAAGACCTATTGATACAATACACATGAATCTCAAAGGCATTATGCTAAGCGAGAGAAGTGAGATGCCAACAAGATATAAAACTCTTCTATTGTCCATAAATACTCCTGTGATGTCACTTTTTCATCAACTCCGCTCTATATCGAAAACCCCTGGCTACCTCTGATATGTTTTTCTCCTATGAATTTTTCATATAAATAGACAAATCAAGAAAGAGGAACAGTACACAGGAATGCAGTAGAACAAAGGCTGGAAGGACCCTGTACAAGCCTAAGGAGTCTTTGGTTTCAATTGGAGCCCAAAGTTAGTGGCTTTGGAGAGGGAATACAGAATGTCACATTTCTTAAAAACAAAATGGAGTAAATCCCAATTAATATGTTAAATATATAAGGAAGGAGAGATTCCTAGTGTGGAGGAATGCATATACTTATTCTCTCAGACAGAAAGTGTAGGAAAAATGAGAAATCCTAGGAAAAATAAGGAAATGAAAATCCATGGTTGATTAATGAAACAAAATAAAATAAAGCACCATTTCCAGCAACCGAAGAAATATACAAAAAGTATATTTAAGCAACATTCTTTTCAAGTGGTCCTGGGTATATGATATGGGGCATGCAGAGATTAAAATACTATATGAGTGTGTTGTTCTCCCTGGTCAGTGGCTACATGCCTATAACTATTTAATACTATTCATTGAATTCTAAGAATCAACTTATGTAATATTTTAATAGTTACAGAAGAACATAAGATGTTATCACTGGTGCTGTTGTAACGAAAAAATATATATATATACCTGGCAGAATTTAGAAGATGAATGTGAGGGAGATTAAGAAGAAAAGTTGGAGAGCTAATATTTTCAGTTAAAGGATAGACGTCTCAAATGGCTGACCCAAGATGTATAGATTTTTCCATGCAAATAAAGGTCAAAAGAAACCTGGGGTAACTATACTTACATTAGACAAAATAGATTTTAAGTTAAAGAATGCATAATGTTAAAAGGATTGATCTGAGGGGCGCCTGGGTGGCTTAGTCGGTTAAGCGTCCGACTTTCGCTTAGGTCATGATCTCGCGGTTCGTGGGTTCGAGCCCCGCGTCGGGCTCTGTGCTGACTGCCAGCTCAGAGCCTGGAGCCTGTTTCAGAGTCTGTGTCTCCCTCTCTCTCTGACCCTCCCCTGCTCACGCTGTCTCTCTCTCTCCTAGAAATAAAAATATTTAACAAACAAACAAAAAAAAGGATTGATCTGACAAGAAAATATAACATTTTTCAATTGCAAATCTATAGATAATTCTGTGTAATGTTATAAAACCAAGCAATGACTGAACTAAAATAATAGCATAGTGAATAAAATTGAGAACATTATTAGACTGCTAGATGGGGATATTTGAAACGAGCTAATTCTTAACCATTCATAAGAGAATAAAAATGTGTTTGATAAATCAAGAAATAGCTATATATTATTAAGAGTTATAGTTTTAAACACCAGAAGAGCCACTGTAACAACTTCTAAAAATACTTGATTCCCAGAAACACAATAGGAGGTAGTGAGGAATGAGATGAAATACTATAAATTATTTAATACTATCTAATTTTCACTATGTGCCTCTGTTACTTTGGTACAAATAAGTGAAAAAATAAACAGAATTGGAATTCTTTAAGTGAAAATGACATAGTAAGAAATTATAATGATAGAAAAGATAGTAAGTATAATTAAACATTGCTCCTTCATTTCCAAAATACATAGAGAAAATAGATTAGCTCTAGTGAGAAATTCTTTAACGGAATAATATTCAACAGGGATGAAATATTCTAAAATTAGCACGATCACAATTATTCTGAACTGACAGAGAACAAATCTTCTGAAAAAACAAAATGAATTTCAAAGAAGACTTTCTATTTAGCTCTGGTTTTGAAAATAAGTTTCAAATGTCAAAAAGAGAAGCATAGCACCAAGGATATCTCTGAAAACATGATCAGTTTTCCTTCTTAAGATTTTAGTATAGAGGTGCCTGGGTGGTTAAGTCCATTAAGCATTGGACTTTAGCTCAGGTCATGGTCTTGCAGTTTGTCAGTTCGAGTCCCACGTTGGACACTGTCTCCCTCTTTCTACCCTTTATGTGTGAGCTCTCTCTCAAAAATAAACAAATTTAAAAAAAATAAAATAAAATAAATAAAAAGATTTTAGTAGAAAGAATAGACTTTAAAGATATTAGTATGAAGTATGGAACTTTATAAAACAAAATTGGAATAAGACCAACGATGGCCTAGGCACAATCATTTGCACAGATGGCAAAGTGCTACCAAACCATTTGACTTATTCTCAGTGTCCTTTTGGTATTACTAATATTATTTTAATCAAAGAGGAAGTTCTGTAATTTAGAAAAGCTTTAAAAAATTTATTAATGGAGATATGAAACCTTATGGAGGTGAGATATAGGACGGCAGCCTTAGGTACTTAAAATGTCCTAAAGTAAAATATGTTGAATAAACTTACAGATACAATTAAGGAAGTATTACCAATAAGTTTTTTTTTTAAATCCTATATATGGAGAGAAGTGCTAGCCAACTTTAGTTGAACCAATATCACCATATATTTTTTCAAAGAGGCCACTGAATAAGTTTTGATATTAAATATTGCCAAATTTTATCAGTCCCCAGCAAAATTCTAGAAAAAATTTAAAAAATATTACTTAGTAAATTTCTTAAGCCAAGAAACTGGTTATTGGTGCAAATAAATATACATACAAGAGAAATAAGTTCTCATGGGCTAACTTGTCACAAGACGGATCATTGGCTAGACCAGAGATTTACAAATACTAGGAAAATATCTTGATTTTCAACAATGCCTGTAAATAACTCACTCATATCCAGTAGATGATATTAAAAAACATGAACTGTATTATAGTCCAATTAGTTGAAATCACATTTATTTGAACAATTTTATCTCAAGAATGTTGACTAACGTACAGTGTCAGTCACTGAGGATGACAATCAGAAAACTCAATAGTGGCATGGTACAGCGTTCTCCCGTGTCCTTTTTACACTTTTGTCACCAGATACAGAACCCAAGCTGATTAAGTCTGATAATGCACAGTACTCCTAGGAATGGCACCACATTACATTGATAACCTGAGAATTTATGTAAAAAAAAAAAATACAAGCTTAATATAATCTCAGTGTGAACCAAAAGTAGGCATGTCTCCTTTAAAATTGAATGCAAGATATAATTTCACTGGCAGAGAGACTAGCTTTCTGATCTGGGGAGTTAAGCCTTCTACTGTTTCCACCCTATGTCAGTCAATGGTTGAAGGGTTAAAATTCAGGCTGCTAGTCATATTTCAGGTTGGTAAAAAACTGGAATGTGTCCAGACTACAATAGGCAGAATGATGCCAGAATTGGAATCCATGTTACTGGAGAAAGAAGTAAAAGCACACTAGCAGTTAGCCCAGAAGACAGAGGACTTGTTCATCTTGTATTTTAAGTGTCTAATAGAGTTGCCAGCAAATGTTTAGAGAAAGATTTAATGTGTTATGTATAAAACAAAGGTATATCCAAGAGCTACTACATTTCTCTAAGATAAGGAGGTTTTTTTTTTTGACATATAAATATGTCTCCTTAGTGTTTTTTTGTTTTTTACTCCTTGTCTTGATTTGAGGCTTGCCCTATTGTGATGGCTCAAACATTATTTCCTTTGTCTTAGTACATTAAAAAGTGAGTCTAACCTTACAAAGGTTTTTTAAAAAAAACAGCTTCAGTGAGCAAACTTTCTGGACAAGTGACATCATGAAGAAAGTTGTATCCTTGTTCGCATAGGATGATTCAGAATGAACTGATCAGACTGGACTTTTAACTACAATAAAAGAACTTTTTTGATATGTAGAATTTCATGAATCTGTTTGGTGTTTATATACTTTAGGTAACTATATGGTCACAGTGACTCTATTCTAAGAGATTCCCAGATTATTCACACAAGCATGATAGTCCCATTACTTCTCTTATTGCGTACATCCTTGGTCCTCTATATTTTGGGTGTGTTGAGGACGGACAGATAGAAGGAGTATGGTGTTGCTGTTGTGCTAGCTGCCTTTGAGATCATATTTTATTTGTTTATTTTATTTTAAGAAGGCCAAGAAGGATTATATTAGAGCAGAGGTGTCAATACACTACTCCTCTCCACAAGTCCTTCTCATATACAGGGAATTCACCCTAATCTTTGAGTGAAATTTGTCCAATTCTAAATTGAAATTGTAACAATGGTAGTAAGGTCCCAACATTCTCCACCTTCACATGTATAGAAATAGTAGCCATGTTCTATATCCTTCAAATATTTGAAATCCTCTCTCTGAAAAAAAATCTCCTTGTTTTGGTAAACTTCCTGTATTTTTTATCTTATATAGTGGTATCACTCTCTATCCAGTTTCTCAAATGGAAAGGCGCTGAAGGAGTCCTTGAACACATTATAGCAGAGAGCTTCCCTAATCTGGGGAAGGAAATAGATGTTGAAATCCAAGAGACACAGAGAACTCCCCTCAGACGTAACTTGAATCGATCTTCTGCACGACATATCATAGTGAAACTGGCAGAATATAAGGACAAAGAGAGAATTGTGAAAGCAGCTAGGGAGAAAAGGGCCCTAACATACAAAGGGAAACCTATCAGAGTGGTGACAGACCTATCTACTGAAACGTGGCAGGTCAGAAAGGAATGGCAGGAAATCTTCAATGTGATGAACAGTAAAAATATGCAGCCAAGAAACCTCTATCCAGAAAGCTTGTCATTCAGAAAAGAAGGAGAGATAAAAAGTCTTTCCAAATAAACAAAAAATTGAAAGAATCCATCACCACTAAACCAGCCGTACAAGAAATCCTGAGGGGGACTCTCTGAGGGAAATGGTGCAAGGAACACAAGGTACCAGAGACACCACCACAAGCATAAGTCCCACAAAGGACACGATGACTCTAAATCCATATTTTTCAATAATAACACTGAATGTAAATGGACTAAATGCCCCAATAAAAAGACATAGGGGAGCAGAATGGATAAAAAACAAAATCCATCTATTTGCTGTCTACAAGAAACTCATTTTAGACCAGAGGACACCTTCAGATTGAAAGTAAGGGGATGGAGAAATATCTACCATGCTACTGGAAGTCAGAAGAAAGATGGAGTAGCGATACTTACATCAGACAAACTGGACTTTAAAGTAAAGATAGTAACAAGGGATGAAGAAGGGCATTATATAATAATTACAGGGTCTATCCATCAAATGGAAACCTGAGGAATATTCCGCCACTTTCCTACTTTGTGTCACACATCTAATATGGGCACTGTCCTTGCCCTCAGAAATGCTTATGATATTCCCTACCCTCTTTCATTGCTAAGGTCATGTTCTTAGTTTCTAGTTACTTCAAGAGACTTCTCCATTTGTCCTATAGTTTCCTTTATAATCTGACCCCAACAAATTCTACCACTCCCCCTCACATATGACCATGTGCTACAGTTACAGAAAATTTGAACAGGATGTATTTGACCATGGAAATGAAGGATTAGAAGATGAATAAGACTTAGCAAAGGATATATGAAGAATGAGGGAAGTTCTGAGAGAGAGAGAAGTCCCTATAGTGTAAAATCTATTATGCACAGGAATAAAGAATAGGTGAGTCATTCGAAATTGTTGAAGCACTGGAAGAAGCTGGAGATACAACTGGGACAATACAAAGGAGATTGATTAAGATAGGCCTTAGGTATTTGTCAAATGGTTTAAGACCTTGAAACTTTACTCTGTAGGCATTGTGAACTATGGTGCTTTTTAAGTGAGAGAGTAATAAGTGAGTTTGCAATTTGATGAGATTATCCTTGTAACAGATACTTGAAAGCAATCAAGCTTGGAGGTTAGGAAACCATGACTCTGGTCCAGAATGGGAAGTTAGGGTTGTCACACTGGGGGTTGAACAAAGGGTAGATGATTGGGATATTAAAGAGCTTGACTCAACTATAGGTATAGGTTTATCATAATGGAAAATTAAGGTTTAGGGACACACTGTGCTATGTCCCAAGTTTCAGCATTCAGTGACCGGGCAACTGGTACTATTGACCAATGGCTGAAAATGTGAGAGAAGTGCCCTGTAGTAGGGAAGGGTAAGCTCACTTCTGATTATCCTGTGTTTTAATGTCATTTGGACCTCCAAGAGAGAAAGGGGGGAATGACGGTATGACAGCTAGATTCCTAGGTTCACCACCACTGCCACCATCTTCAGGGTGATTCTCTCCAATGGGGCTGCTCTGCAAGTGACCAAGGAAGTCTGAACAATGCTTGCCATTATTAATTACATGAATGCCCTAGACAAGTTTTTTCATTTTATCCATTCCTTCACATTAAATAAATCTCTGTGATTCTGTGCCTTTCAAAAAGTTTGATTTGACCTGAACTTTTATAGCTAGGTCAGACTCTATGTACAAATTTTCCTCAAAATACATGTGAATAAACACTTATAAGAAATTAACCTCTTTTATATCAAGCTTTCATCTCAAATTCCCACTGCCACAGTTGACATTCATAGCATAAGGGGAAAGAATTACACGTGGCATATAGTTTGCTCTCCATAAATGTTACCAAATGGGTATATTACTGGAAAAAAAAAAAACTTGTATTTCTTTAACATTGCAGATTTACGTGTTTTTAAATTTTTTAATTGTTTTAAAATTATTTTGTGAGAGAGAGAGCATGAACAGGGGAGGGGAGAGAGGGAGACACAGAATCCAAAGCAGGCTCCAGGCTCTGAGCTGTCAGCACAGAGCTCGACGCGGGGCTCAAACCCACCAACTGTGAGATACTGATCACTCAACCAACTGAGCCAGCCAGGAGCCCCTGCAGGTGTACATATTAACCAACTCTTGACTGGTGAATAGATATTAAATTTTATTTCATTAACAGAAAAAAAACAAAGGAAACTGATTGTCTTTCCTCCCCTTGTTAGTGAACACATGAATTGCTGCTACCACCAGCAGCGCAGACTTTTTTTAGTAACAGTTATTGCCATTAAGTATATTGTTGTTAATAATTGTTTTAGAAACTGAAATTCTCACCACATGTAATTGATGGAAACCATTACAGTAAGTGCTGTTTTATACAATTAGTTCATGATTTACTTTGCATTGCAAATAATTTTATTAGTTGTTTTTGATTTCATAAAAGTGTCTTTAGTAGTTTAAAAGCACATATAGCTCTAATTTCTATGTTTTATCTATAAACAACTTAATATGCTCCATCAGTGAGCATTTAAAGCAAAACAAAAAGAAAATCCCAAAATTTTAAGTACAAACTATGTATGCTTCTCATACTTAATTGCGATGTGCTCCATTTTCTAAAAGTATATTTTTAGACATGTCCACTTAGAATCTTAGTCATGCATGCTTGACACACATGACCCTTCCCTACTAGCCTGTCACTGAAAAAGCTGTTGACTGTAAGCACTTACCAACAATTCCTTGTTCTTCCTAGAGGAGATAATAATAGATTACCTCTTCCTCTAATCTAGGCTGTTATTTAGAACACCACTTAGAGAACTATACTCTGGCTTTTTCCTGTTGTCTTCCTCCCAAAACATCTCTCCCTTCACATGAAGAAGGTCATGTGTGTCTACACCATTACTCCCACTCCATCAGACCTCAGTTCCAGTAGCTCATTCTGCATTCACACTTTACAGTGGCGAATTACAAGCTAATAGTTTGAGTTTTCTGATAACCAACAACTGAGTAACAGAAAACAAAACCATGAATCTCAAATTCATATTTGGTGATGTATCTGACAAGGACCTTTCTCTGACATCAGATCTTCAGCACTATCAACACCTTTCTTCTGACTTGCATGCTTGAAGAAACAGAGCAGCGTCGTATCTATCCTATGGCCTCAGTGCACATTTTCTAGCTTTCTGGTGCTTTTTCTTCCATCATTATAGAAGCTCAAGTAAAATCATCATTTTCTCACTCTTTTGGGAGCAAAGCAACTTGCAAGTATCTGGCATGGCCTTACAAGTTTTTGGCTTTTTTAATTATTGAAATGTGAAGGTCAGGAATAAAATATTACTGGTATAAGAAAAATAAATTATTAGTGGTTTTTCTGTTTTATTTAGGGTTGTCTCTGAGAATAAAGGAGAATTTGAAGATAGGAACCAACTGAATAAATAAAATCACCAAAATCATTGTGCTAAGTGAAATTCGTCAGTCAGAGAAAGACAAATACCAGATGACATCACTCATAAATGGAATTTAAGAAACAAAACAGATGAACATAGGAGAAAAGGGGGAAAAAAAGAGAAGGAGGCAAACCTTAAGAGACTCTTAACTATAGAGAACAAACCAAGGGTGGTTGGAGGGGAGGTAGGAAAGGGGGATGGGCTACATGGGTGATGGGGATTAAGGAGTGTGTTTGTCCTGATGAGCATTGGGTGTTTTATGTCAGTAATGAATCACTAAATTCTACTCCTGAAACTAATGTTACACTGTATGTTAACTAACTAAAATGTAAATAAAATCTTGAGACACAAAACTAAATAAATAAACCGCACACACAAAATAAAAGCACGAATATCACTTGAAGTATAAAGAATACATCATTATTTCAACTCAGATGAATTTTGCACCCCCTTCTATACCAGGAAAATATCATAATAAGTTTAATTTAAAGTTGAAAATAACTATTAGTGGCACATATTCTCAGAATTGTTTTGGTGAACAAAATTAACTAATTTGGGGTAACACATCAATGCTAACATTTAATCTGTTGAAGTTAATTCAAGTTTTTAAAGTGATAATTTTTTAGGACCTATTACTACCAGTTACTGTGTGTGATATTCTAGGAGATCAAAATCTAGAGGAAGAGAGGAAAGAATAAATTTGGTAGAGAATGATGTAGTGTAAAGTATATTCAGATCTGTATAGAATCCTCTGTATATCACCTAAAAATTAGCATAAAATAAGCAAAAAATCCATGGTATGGTCTAAACCTATAAAACTATTAGAGTTAAACATAGGTGTTATATATAGATATTATATATAACATCAAAAGCAAAGAAAACAAATTAAACAACAGATTAATGAGACTTTATTAATTTAAAAGCTTTTGTACTTCAAAGGACACTATCAAGAAAGTGAATAGATGATGCATAGAATTAGGGGGGGAAAGCTGCAAGGAATATATTAGATACACCTCTAGTATTCAGAATATATAAAGGACACTTAGAAGTCAACAGTAAAAAGATAACACAACTGAAAAATGGACAGAAGATTTGAATAGGCATTTCTCCAGAGAACATACACAAACGGCCAATAAACACAGGCAAAGATGCTCAACATCATTGGTTATTATGGAAATGCAACTCAAAACTATGAGGTACCATTTCGCACCTACTAGGATGTCTATAATTGAAAAGACAAATAATGTGTTGTCATGGATATAGGCATATTGGAACCACTGTACATGGCTCATGGGAATGTAAAATTGTTCTGCCATTTTGGAAAACAGTTTGTTAGTTCTTCAAAAAGTTAAGCATAGTACTATACGACATAGCAAACCTAATCCTAGGTATATACCTAAGAGAGTGAAAAACATGCTCACCTAAAAACTTATAAATACAGTTACACAGTATTACTCATAATGGTAAAAAATGTGGAAACAACCCAAAGGTCAACTGACTGATGAAATGTTAAACAAAATGTGGCATATCCATTTAATGGAATATTATTTATCCACAAGAAGAAGTGATGATAACTGATATTAGAGAGATGGATCTTGCTAATATTATACCAAGTGAAAGAAGTCATACATGAAAGGCCATATATTATATGATTCTACTTCTATGAAATGTCCACAATAGGCAAACCCACGGAGACAGAAAGTGGATTAGTGATAGCCAGGGAATAGGGGGTAGGTATGAATGAGGTATGAGGTACGAGGTACAGGGAATTTTTATGAACTGAGGAAAATGTTCTGGAGTTAAAATATTGATGATAGTTGCACAATGTCTTGAATACATTAAAAATGAGTGAAATCATTTATTAAAGTATTCGATAAGTTATGCTAAATTGTATACCTTAATAGGATAAATTTTAATGTAAGTTATATCTTCATTTTAAAAATATCTTCTGTGAACACAATTTTAAGAGTAAAGAATTCTATCTAGGTATATTACAAAAAGCAACACAAAGAGATAATATTTGATATGGTCTTGACATCATTGGAAAATGAGCCAGATAATGATGTAAACAAGTAAATGCAGGAAGGAAATAGTAAATCCTTTATTATCTATGGGGGTACGTATAGAAGGTAAGAAAATACATCCTATTTTTTAACATTCCATAATAAAACAAAACACTGCTTTAGGTCTTCTTGTTCATCAAAAGAAAATGTATACATTATAAAAATAAAACACATTTTAAAAAGTTCTATATACACAAAGTTTATAATATTTTTGGTTTTTTCTATTGTTTTTCTATGTATAAATGAAATAATTCAGCACATATAATTTTATATTCTGACTTACTGAAAAGCACTTTCATAAGCATTTTCCCATATGACGTCCCATATGATTTAAAGTTTCTCAAAAATCTATTTATTTGCTGCATTTGTCAATGATCCTCTCTAACTTCAGACATTTAAGAAGTTTCTTATTTTTAAAAAGTATGAATGATGCCCCATGACTATATATTTGCCCATATTTTGGATTCTTTAGGATATATTTCCCCTGTGTAATTAGGAGAAAACTATTTTTATGTATAAAACAGTGACAACTCTATACTGCATCGTCTCCCTCTCAGCCAGTTGGTTATCAAGTTCAACTCATCTGTCAAGCAGTTAGGCAAAATTTAACAGAGTTCTATTTTCATGGGTAAGTACAATAATGTCATTTTAGGATTTGACATTTTTATAACAAAAAAATAAACAACTTTCTTATTATAGAAATTATTTTTATGATTCTATGTTCTATCAGAATAGTCAACTATAAACCCATTCCTTAGATAAAGGCTGGGTTCCAACATGAGAATTTAAACCAAAGTAACAACTCGGGAGAGTAATCAAGAGTTGTCAACCAATTTTACTTGTTAAGGCTCTCAATCCAAATTGACTAAAGGAATCTGGCTTGATGGATATCAACTCTAATTGGTATATACTTGTGAATTGCTTGAAACCAGTAAAGAGAAATAAGAGTGATATTAAGTGACTTGAGAAGCTAGGACATAAAAAATGTTGTAATCATATTTGGAGCACTGAATCACAGATCTGACCATTCTGAGACCACCGTGCTGGAGAAACCAAATAGATGCTCAAGCTGACAACCCAGCAGAGCTCCCAGTCAATGACCAGCAGCTGCTATCAGCCATATGAGGAGCCATCTTGGCTGTCTACCCTAGTCCAGCTTCAGATGACGGTAGCCTGAGCCAGAATCTCACTATATGAGAAATTACAAAGGAAGGAATTCCTAGCTGTGCCCTTCCCATATTCCTAATCCATAAATTCATGTTCAGAATGTCTTTTTTATGTCTACACATAGCTTATAAGCCAAATTCTATACATAAATTCCAAAAATAATTCTCTATAAATTCTATACACAAAAGTCTCTATACAAATCTATATATGCCATTCAAAAATTTAAAATCTATATATCCTAACAAAATGCACAAATATATTAATGCTCCCTCTTTCTCTCTCTCTCTCTTTTTTTTTTTTTTAACTTAGGTGGCTTACTACAGAAGATAGACTGTAGCTATACTAGATCTTAGAACATTTATTTCAATAACTTTCTTTCTCAATTGCACCAAATAATTCTTCAACTTCTGATAACACTTCCAGGGATAAGTGTCACTTTGTGACATCACTTTGCCATCTTTGGGTGGCTTTCAGCTTCTTTGAAAGCTATTCTTATATTGAGTTCTATGTAGCTCTCACCCATTAGCCTTGGTTCTACTTTTCATGTACCCACAAAAATACACCTTTTCATTTCTGTCTAAATTGAAATTGTGATTGTGATATTTTATGAAGTCATAATAATATATAAGAGAAATAGAAAGTTTTGTGTACAATAACATTAAAAGCAAACTCACTTCCATGATCATTGCCACTTGATAATCTCTATATTACTGCACTTACAACCCAAGTATCAACTAAAGAAGATGCTGATTTAATGATAATATGCTTCTGGACAAAATGAATAATTTCCCATTCTAGGACATTTTAGGACATGGGTAGAGTTGTAATTTGAAAATTTCAACATCTGAATATTGAAAGTTTAGTTGGAGAAAAAAAATCAGAGATAGCTAAATAAAAAACAGTAAAAACTAATTTCCATTGATACATGGATGGATAAAGAAGTATATGTGTGTATATACACATATATATTATGTGTATATTTATGTATATATGTATTTATTGTGTATATGTACACGCACAGAGATATATAATGGAATATTATTCAGCCATAGGAAAGAAGGAAATCTGGCCATTTATAGCAACATGGATGAAAGTAGTGAGTATACTGCTAAATGAAATAAATCAGAGAAAGAAAAATACTTTATAACCTCACTCAGACATGGAATTTAAGAAACAAATGAGCAAAGGAAAAAAGAGAGAGTGACAAAGAAACAAACAAACAACAACAACAACAACAACAAAAAAACCAGACTCTTAACTGTAGAGAACAAACTATGGTTACTAGAAATGAGACAGGTGGACAGATGGGGGGAACGGGGGATGGAGATTAAGGAGTATACTTAATGATAAAAAATAAATAAAATGATAAAAAGAGAAATATTAAAAAAAAAAACCAACCCAGTAATAAGTGAACCAAGAACTGAGCTTAGGACTTTCGAGTCTCCACTAGACTTCCAACAGAATACCATTCAGCCAAGAAAATAGCGAATGAAAATAATTCTAAATTAAAAAGAAACATGCATATAATTGTACAAAAAAAGGAGATTTGGCAACTGGTAGTTAAATAGGAACTGATTGAAAATTAATTGTTTGATAGAGTAATGCATGCTGTGTTTGTTAGGATTTACCTAAAATTGCATTTAAAAATCTTCCTGAATAAACTATGAGGTTCATGAATGCATGAAGGTAACAAAATGCTTTAAAAATGTTCCAATGTATAGAACTCTTGAAAATAATTTCAGTTACTGACTTTTCAGAAAACAAATTAGAAAAACAAGGTCAATTAATTTACCAAATAGTGTGCCAGTAGGACCATAAACATTACTTAAAATTTATATGCCTATCTGCAAATACAAGCTTTGTATTAGTTTTTTGATGCTTGAAGGAAAAGAGATGGAAAAATTAATCTAAGATGCTCATGTAAGAACAAAATGTATCTTGGGGCACCTGGGTGGCTCAGTGAGTTAAGTGTCCTACTTCGGTTCAGGTCATGATCTCACGGTTTGTGGGTTGAAGTCCCATGTCAGGCTCTGCATTGACAGCTCAGGGCCTGAAGCCTGCTTCGGATTCTGTGTCTCCCTCTCTCTGCCTCTCCCCTGCTCATGCTCTATCTCTCTCTCAAAAAATAACTAAACATTACAAACACATTTTCAAGGAACAAAACGTACCTTTTATTGTTCTAGGAGATCTTCAAAATCAACTTCCTTGGGGCTCCTGGGTGGCTCAGTCAGTTAAGCCTCCAACGCTTGGTTTTCATCTCACAGCTTTGCGTGTTCCAGCCCCATGTCAGGTTCTATGCTGGCAGTACAGAGCCTGCTTGGGATTCTCTCGCTCCCTCTCTCATTGCCCCTCCACCACTCAGGCTCACTCTCTCTCTCAAAATAAATATCCTGAGATTTTTATTCCATAGTTCTGGGGTTGACCACAAAAATCAGTATTTCAAGTGTGCCAGGGTCACTCTACTCACAATTTGAGAGAAGGTCATTATTAACATGGGGAAAAAAATGGTCTAAGTCATTTAGTGATATTCTTTGGTAGGAAATCTCCTATTTCTAAAAACAAAACCATTATATTTCACCATATTTTCTTTTTATTAATTATTATACTCATTACTAATTTGAGTAACCCAGTTAATGATAAAGTGTTGAAATAAATTTTAGATATGGAGATGTAGAAACTTGGGACTTGAATTCATACGCTTATCCAATAAAAATATTTCTCAGGTTTGACATTTTTTAAAAAATTTAAGTTTTGAATGGTTTAGATTTATGGAAAAATAACAAAAATAGTACATGAATATTCTAATGTGTCCAATTCCAGCTTTCTCTATTATTTTTTTTTATTTTTTTTAATGTTTTATTTATTTCTAGGAGAGAGAGAGAGAGACAGCGTGAGCAGGGGAGGGTCAGAGAGAGAGGGAGTCACAGACTGAAGCAGGCTCCAGGCTCTGAGCTGGCAGTCAGCACAGAGCCCGACGCGGGGCTCGAACCCACGAACTGCGAGATCATGACCTAAGTGAAAGTCGGATGCTTAACCGACTAAGCCACCCAGGCGCCCCCAGCTTTCTCTATTATTAATATGATACATTCATCTTGACTATGAACCTACTTTGATACATTAATATCACCTAAAGTCCATACTTTATTTGTATTTCCTGTTTTTTCTTCATGTTATATTTTCAGGATATATCCAGGATATGACATCTTTAGTTCTCATGTCTCTTTAGACTTTCCTTGGTTGTAATATTTTCTCATACTTCTCCTTGTTTTTGATGATTTTGACAGTTTTGATTTGGCCAGGTAAATTGTAGGATGTTCCCTCTACTAGAATTTGTCTGATGATTTTCTCATGATTAACACTGGGCTGTTAATTTTTGAGAAAAAGACCCTAGTAGGGTACCTAGGTGGCTTTGTTGATTAAGCATCCAACTCTCGATTTTGGCTCAGGTGATGATGTCACAGTTGTGAGGCTCTACACTGAGCATAGAGCCTTCTTGGGATTCTCTCTCTCCCTTTTTCTCTTCCCCTTCAAAAATTAAGAAAGATCATAGAGATAAAGTGTCATTCTCATCCCCTCTCTTCAAAAAAGAATTTGTCACTGTGGATGCCATCCTTGATCACATGGCTGAGATAATGTTTGTCCAATTTCTTCACTGCAGAGCTACACTCTGTTGCTTTCCATACTGTACGCGTTCTGTGGAAGGATAACTTTAAGAGTGAGAAGTGATGTTCCTCTTCCCTGAAAGCAGCTTATCTACATTAATTATTTGGTAGTTTTCTGCGTGGGAGGTTTGTCTATCCACTCCAATTTACTTATTTAATAATTTCTATCAGTATGGATTCATGGATATTTATTCATATCTTTGCCTTCTTTAAGTTTTGAATGATCCAACACTACTTCATTCATTTCATTGCTCAAATTGTTTTTGCTCCTGTTTTCTGCTGACATCTGCATTAGTGTGGATTGAATTGTTTTATTCTGTTTTGTTTTGTTTTTTGAGCACTTTCTTGTTAGCACTACAAGATGTTCCAGGCTCATCTCGTATATTCCCTGTCACAGGCCTGAAATGAGCTATTTCTTCAAAAAGCTGAAGTTCCCTCTAAAAAAAAAAATACATACACACACACACATCTATCCTTGGAGAAAAGGAGAAATATATATATATTTTAAATATTTTTTTACTTTGAGTACAGTTGGTACACACTGTTATGCTAGTTTCAGGTGTAGAACATAGTGATTCGACTCAACATCTCTATACATTATGCTATGCTCACCATATGTGTAGCTATCATCCATCTGTCACCACACAACACTATTACAATACCATTGACTATATTACCTAGGCTGTGCCTTTTCCCATGGCTTATTCATTCCATGACTGGAGACCTCTATCTTTAGTTTCTTTGATCAGAGAATGATATTGGAAACCAAGATCTGGGCACCATGTGTGCTCTTTGCTACTGGAGTGTCATTTCTTTTAGGCCTTCTCAGCTGACACAATAAAGAAATACATGTATGCGAGCCTGTGTGTGTATATATACATATATATACATATATATATATATAGATGTGTATATATAAGTATTTCCATGCATAACCATTTGTATTTATATGAAGCTAAATGTGAGTTAATACTCATATTTCCAACTCCGATCCACTACCACATGGATCTTATAGCCTCTACCCCTTGCTGATATGTAAATTCCCACTTCAACAGTGGTATCTTGGCTCCCACCATTTGTCATTGACCTAATTCTTCAACTCTAGTATACATACATTGTGATTTGAGAACCATTAACCTGCATTCACATGGGAAATCACGTTATTAACTAAAGTACAGTGTTTGTATGCAGTTCCTATTGTCCTTAGTCTTTCATATTCCATTCATTTTGAAAGTTATCTAGATCAGCAACTTTTGACTGCTACCCCTTCACTGAGGTTGTTTCATAGATTTCTTTTTTTATTTATTTAAATAGGAGTTTGAGAGAGAGAGAGAGAGAGAGAAAGCACAAGCATGAGTTGTAGATAGAAAATCTTAAGCAGACTCCATGGTTAGTGTAGAGCCCAATGCAACACTCCTGGTTGAGATCATGACCTGGGCCAAAATCAAGAGTGAGCTGCTTAACCAATTGAGCCACCCAGGCGCTCCTCATATATTTCTAATACAGTTAGATTAACTTGTCATATTTTACGTTCCCTTCTGTGGATCCCCCCAATCTCCTAGATGGTATATTTTTTTATTTGTATGAATTAAGACTTGCTCTGTTTACTGTAAATTCTAGGGTTTTTGACAAATGCATAGTGACATATAATCATGATATAATGTCATACAGAATATTTTCAGCACACTAAAAATACCTCCTTCTCTTCACCTATTCAATTTCTGCTCCCCCTGACTCTCCCAGAAGCTCTGGCATTCATTGATCTGTGTACCAACTCTATAATTTTGCCTTTTCTAAAATGTCATATAAATGGAGTTATACAAGCTGTGGCCTTTTCAGACTGGCTTCTTTTACATAGCAATGTGCTTTTAAGCTTCACCCATACCTTTGTGTGATTTGATAGGTCAGTCTTTTCGTTGCTGAATATATTCCATTATACACATATTTTATGCCAGATTTTATTATTATACCATCATTGATCAGTTCTCGTACTGAAGGACATGGTGATTGCCTCCAGGTTTGGTGTTTATGACAAAAGTTTCTATAAACATTGATGTGGCAGCTTTTGTACTGCATAGGTTTAAAATTAGTCAAATACCAAGGAGCATGGCTGCTGGACTGTAGGGTGAAGCTATATTTAACTTGATTTGAAACTGCTAAATTATCTTCCAATGTGGTTGTAGCACTTTGCACTCAATCCCAGCTATGAGTGAGTTCCTATTTTCCACAGCCTTAGTAGCAGTTGGTATTGTTGGGTTTTTTTTTTTCATTTTTCTTAGCCATTTTAATAAGTATGTTGTGATATCTCACTGTTGTTTTAATTAACATTTTCCTAATAACAAATGATGTTGAGCATCTTTTCATCTGTTTGTCATTTTCACCTTTCTTCTGGAGGACTACTTTTTCAGGTCGTTTGCCCAAACTTACTGATTTTTTGTTTTCTTCTTGTTGACTTTTAAGAGCACTTTATCTGTTTTGGATATAAGTCTTTTATTAGATATATGTTCTGCAAATATTATCTTCCCCACAATGTGGCTTGTCTTTTGATCTTAGAACATAGTCTTTTGCAGAACAGAAGTTCTAATTTTAATAAAATCTAACTCAGCAATTTTTTCTTGCATCCTAATTTTTTATGTTGCTTTCTTTAGATTTTGAATGATTAAAAAAAAGCTTTACCCTCCATTCGAGGATACAATGATTATTGAATAAATGATACTTTCAGTGTATAACAGAACAGGATTAAATATATCTTCACAATTCTTACTCACTCTAAAATTTTCAAATACACACACCTCTAAACAGGAATTATTTCTATATATTTTTCCACATTGTGTGTACATAAACTGTGTACTTCATATTCTTCTGGTCTCCATTTGAACTTTTTATTCTTAGAAAATTCAATCTTATGTCTCTTGTAGTTTTCATCCTTTAAATGTTTTTTCTTATATTTATTTATTTGGAGAGAGAGAGAGAGAGAGCGTATGCAAGCAGGGGAGGGGCAGAGAGAGGGAGTGAGAGAATCCCAAGCAGGCTCTGCACAGTTGAGTATGGAGCCTGACGTGGGGCTCAATCTCAGGAACTGAGATATCATGACCTGAAACAACAAGTCAGACATTCAACCAACTGAGCCACCCAGGCACCCTTGTAGTTTTCATCCTTTAATGTGGAAAAAGTATTCCTGTACCTACTGTGTAGCTTTTTTGTCTTCATATCCTAGCTATTTCTCTTGATTCCACAGACCGGTGGTTATGATGACAAGCTTGAGAAATATGACTTCAACTGAGCAAATACTTTCCTCCCATTGAAGAAGTGGTTCTTAAGATATTTGTATTAACTCAGATTTTTCCAACTCCTAATATGGTATGTATACAATACATACAGATTGGTATTCAGTAGCACGCTGACAAAGCAAGCTCATAGGGACCCCACTCCGAATGTGCTCCCCAAGTAGTGCTCAGGGATCCTGGATGTAACATAGGAGGCGGAGGTGCAGGACCTCAGATACTCGCTGGCAAAAGTTCTTTATCCACAAGCAGGAAAATGTTCTCATGGTCATGACTGTGGTGCTGAAAGCATGACATTGGAAATCCCCTGTTCTGACTCCATTGGTATTTTGGCTTTGGATTTAAATTCTCAGGCATCTGCAGAGGGTTGGTAAGATGTCACTAGTAGCTGATTTTAGATGAACTGTTAGGAACAGTTCTGAATAAAGATGTGAAGGTTTTGGGGTTTGTTTTTGACCCAGGTTCATCCCCTTCCTCATATTCTACACTTTTCTAGCAAACATTCCATTAAGGCATTGGCCCTTAATGCTTCCTTGCTAATCAGAGTTTATTTTCAGAGACTCGATTCATGCTAAATTACAAATAATAGTTAACAGGTGAGAATACTGTGTCCTTCTAAGGATTATTTAGGTTTTAATAAGGATTCACACCATAAACCAAAAAAAGCAAAGCTTTTGCTACAGTTTTATGGGAGCTAGAAGACTTTTCAATATTTCTCAAATTGCCTATGTAAGCAGTTTCCGGCTCTGTCTTAAGGCCCATTGTGGCCAAGAGTAAGCGTTCATGGCGGCAAATTATTTGATGAGAAATGCTCATTCTTCTTGTATAACCCCCAAGTGCAATTAGAGTAAGAAAATAGGTCACAGTTTAAATATCACTATGGATCTGAAAATGATTTATTGATTCAATAATTACAAATATTTTATAGTAAGGAAGTAGCATCAGTGTATACATATTAGAATTTTATGTAAATCAATTTTCACAATATAGTTTTTTCTGATATTTAAAAGTTTGCTTATTGATTAGGAGCCCTAGAAAATCAGTTTCTTTCAGCTGGAAGTGGTCTTTAAAATCTTTGCCATTTCCAAAATTCATTCCTGATTTAAAGTCCCAATGTTTAACTTTTAACTCTGAATAAACTTTGGCTGATTATTTTTCTATTTTAATTTAAATAATAATTTTTTAAACCATTCACTAGATTACTGCTTTGTAAACATCAGTATTCAAGTTGTATTTCAGTATTTAAACTGTGTCCCACCTATATATTTGCTTACTCTATATTTTGTGACTTTTTACCTTTATTTACTCTTAAATGTTTATTTGTTTTTGGGAGAGAGAGAGAGAGAGAGAGAGAGAGAGAGACAGAGAGAGAGAATCCCAACCAGGCTTCTCATTGTCAGCACAGAGTGGGGCTCAATCTCACAAACCATGAGATCATGACCTGAGTCGAAGTCAAGAAGCTAATGCTCAACCTACTGAGTCACCCAGGAGCCCCTATGTTTTGTGACTTTTTATTAAAATGTACATATTTAAAATAACTTTGTGTGTTATTGGCATATATTTAAAATTATTTCATTTGTCATTAATGGAGTGATTATGATTGCAAATATGATTAAAAACAAGTTTTTGTGCTAAAGGATATGTAAGTAATGATAAATCTAATCAATCTGCAAAACTGCATACCTAAAATTATATTACTAATAAGAAAAGTGATAAGTTTTTTTAATATTTATTTATTTTGAAAGAGAGAGACCAAACATGAGCAGGGGAGGGGTACAGAGAGAGACACACACACACACATACACAGAATCTGAAGAAGGCTCCGGGGTCTGAGCTGTCAGCACAGAGCCTGATGTGGGGCACGAACCCTTGAACCATGAGATCACGACCTGAGCTGATGTTGGATGCTTAACCCACTAAGCCACCCACATGCCCCAGTAATGTTTTTGATTAGTCAGTGATAAAGTCACATTTGGCTTAGAATAAGGTGAAGATTTAGGATAAGGTTCCTAAATAAAATAATTTTGCTTTAAAGACTTTTTAGGTAAAAGAATTTAAACTCTGCATACAGCATCAGAAAAGCAAAATGAGGGGCTCCTGGGTGGCTCAGTCGGTTAAGCGTCCAACTCTTGATTTCAGCTCAGGTCAAGGTCTCACGGTTCAAGGGTTCAAGGCCCACATCAGGTTCTGTGCTGACAGCATAGAGCGTGCTTGGGAATCTGTCTTCCTCTCTCTCTGCCCCTCTTACTCTTGTTCTCTATTTTTCTCAAAAATAAATTAATAAAAATTTAAAAAAAACAGTTGTTAATTGTGTTCTATGTTTCTACACTTAAGACAGTAACCATTTCATTGGTTTCTGTCATATCTAGAACTTTAAAATGTTTTACTTTTTGATGAAAGACTTTATCAATCACTTCATTTGTTCTTTGCAAAACATCATTTTCATCATTTTTCCCCCACAGGAAATTTACTAATGATCCTGCCAATACTTCAGCATCTCTAGCCATTATGGTTAAACGTGACACTGTACACAAGTCCTCCGAAGCCTTTGCATTGTTCTCTGCCTCAATACACATTACTTTATTGGGACACACTTGAATTGCCTTAAACTTACTTTCAAATATTTAATGGATAGCCTTTGGTGTTCCTTGGGTACTTCAAAATTATGCTTGAGGTTGATTAGTTAATTCATGTCTCTGAAAATATGGTTCAAAACAATAAATTACATTGCCAGTTCATAAAAATAAGAAACATTAAATATTTCTTTTTTAAATGTTTATTTATTAATTTTGAGAGAGAGAGAGAGCAGGGAAGGGGTATGGGGGGGGAGGCAAAGAATCCCAAGTAGGCTCTATGCTGTTAGCAAGGAGCCCAGTGTGGAGCTCAAACTCACAAACCATGAGATCATGACCTGAGCTGAAATCAAGAGTCAGATGCTTAACCAATTGAGGTACCCAGGCTTCCCAAAATAGTTATTTCTTTAAATTTTATTTTAGACAGAGAGCGTGGGAATGGGGGAGAGGGGCAGAGGGAGAGAGGGAAGGGGAGAGAGACAGAGAAAGAGAGAGAGAGACAGAGAGAGAGAGAGAATGTCAAGCATGCTCCATGCTTAGCATGGAGACCAATGGAGGATTCAATCCTATGACCTTGGGATCATGACTTGAGCTGAAATCAAGTCAGACACTTAACTGACTGAGCCACCCAAGCGCCCCAAAAGACATTAAATATTTCTATATTTTTAATTGATATATAATTGACATATAGTATTATGTTAGTTTCAGAGGTACAACATAATAATTCAGTTTGTACACATTGAGAAATGATCACCACAGTAAATCTAGTTAACATCTGTCACATAGGTAGTTACAAAAATAATTTGTTTTTGTCTTGATGGGGACTTTTAAGACTTAATCTTCTAGCAACTTTCAAATATGCAATAAGGTAATATTAACTATATTTACCATGCTGTATATTACATCCCCATGACTTTATATTCTAACTGGAAGTTTGACATTCTGACCCTCTACACACATGCACACGCACACGCATACCCATTTCTGGCAACCACCATTCTGTTCTCTGTATCTATTAACTTGGTTTTGTTTGTTTTCTAATTCCATATATAAGTGAGATTATATGGTATTGTCTGTCTCTGTGTGACTTAGTTTCTCTTAACATAATGCCATCTATGTTGTCACAAATGGAAAGAGTTCCTTCTTTTTATGTCTGAATAATATTCTGTGTAACTATTTTCTGTATCTATTCATCTACTTATGGACACAATATTCCATATCGTGGCTATTATAAATAATTCTGCAATAAACATGGCACTGTATATATTTTTTGAATTAGCTTTTTCATATTCTTCAGATAAATACCCAGAAGTGAAATTACCAGATCATCTGGTAATTTTATTTTGAATTTTTTGAAGAACCTCCATACTGTTTCCATAGTACCTGCACTGATTTACATTCTCACCAACAATGCACATGTTCCATATCCTCACTGATACTAATTTCTTATCTTTTTGATACTGGCCATTCAAACAGGTGTGAAGTGATCTCATTGTGGTTTTCATTTGCATTACCTGATGATTAGTAATGTACCTGTTGTCCATTTGATGTCTTCTTTGGAAAAATGTCCATTTAGATCTTCTATCCATTTTAATTGGTTGGTTAATTGGTTGCTTTGTTTGTATGTTTGTTTGTTTGTTTGTTTGCTGCCATTGAGTTTTACAGGTTCTTTACATATTTTGGATATTAGCCTCTTATCAGATATTTGATTTGCAAATATTTTCTCCCATCCTAGGGAGTCTTTTCATTTTGTTGATGATTTCCTTTGCTGTGCACAGACTTTTTAGTTCTATATAATCAATTATTTTTGTATATTTTAATTAAATTGTAGGGTTTTTTATGATATTTATAAAACCCTAAGTAATTTATTTATTTAGTCCTCATAATTCTTTGAAGACATATGACTGAATTACTATCATTAAAAGTACTCACATTTCTATTACTCTTTGTCTTTATGCTTCAAAAGTTCACTTTTAAGTCATTCATCTACAATGGGATTAACCAATAAGAAAGTAAAAAAAAAACCAATTGCTGGTCTGATTTCAATTCACAATAATGTGTATTTTTTATTTTATTTATTGACTGACTGATTGATTTAATAAGTAGGCTTCATGCCCAATGCAGAGCCCAACACCGGGCCTGAACTCATGACCCTAAGATCAAGACTTGAGCCAAGATCAAGAGTTGGACACTCAACTGACTGAGCCACCCAGGTGCCTTGTGTAAATATTTTTACAATCAGTGACTGCCAGTCCCCAGAAGTGACAGTTTAAAGTACTGCTGAAAAAAAAAAAGCAGTGATGTGATTATAAATTACTTAATAATCCACAATACAAAGTAATGTTACTTATACTTTACATCTTCTTTAAAAGTATGGTGGACATTTCAGTTTCTGTAGGTTTGTGGCATGTAGTGGGTAGTCCTGAAATTTTAGGGTGAGGTCACTATCTGGGTAGATTCACTATGGGCATTTCCACCAGAGCAGCAATATTTTGGAAATCACAGTGTTCATGTAATAGTTATATTTGTTTATAAAGCACATTGTTTTCTTGATTCATAAAAAAGCACTCTAAAACCTAGTGTCTTTAAATAGCCACCATTTTATTATCTTCAGAATCCTATGGCTTGACTAGGGTTCAGCTGGTTGGACCTTATGTTCTTATTTGAGGATAACAATAACAGCATTTCTTGTTGATTGGGCTGGAATGTCCAAGATGCCTTCACTGACATGTCTGGTGGCCTTATTTGGATGGTTATTGAAGACAAGGTTCACCTGTGCCAGTAGGTTGACTTGGCTACTCTCTTTAACTCTCTTCATGAGGTTTTAAAACCTCTTTTTCTCCATGAGGGCTCTCCATGGAGTCTTCCTACATTAATCTCTTCAGTAGGGTAACTGGCCTTTGTATGTGATCTTTCAGGACTTACAAAAATGCAAAAACTTAAGGTGCAAAGAGTTTTCAAGGCTTAGGCCTAGAATTGGCAAAATACAACAAAGAAAAGACAGAAATGAGAGTACTGAAGGAGTCAATTCATTCCAAAAGAACACTGGAACATGGAAATTGTGAAATCCAGCAGATACATGTTGTCAACTACCCTGGATTTGGGGCAGGATTTAGATCCAATGTTTTTAAATTTATTTTTTAAGTTTAATTTATTCTGAGAGAGAAAACATGAATGGGGGAGGACAGAAAGAGAGAGAGAGAGAGAGAGAGAATCCCAAGTAGGGTCCTCACAAGCAGAGCCTGATACAGGGCTTGATCACATGACTGGGAGATCACAACCTGAGCCAGTATCAAGAGTTGGATGGTTAACTGACTGAGCCACCCAGATGCTCCAATTTAGATCCAATTCTGCTTCCTAGAAGTGATTCTTCTAATCACTCAGTCTATCCTCTTGGTTCTGCTTTTTTTCCTAAGTTTATTTATTTTGAGAGAGAGAATGGGGTGGGGAGAGAGAGAAGAGGGAGAGAGAGAATCCCAAGTAGGCTCCCTGCTGTCAGCGTGGAGTCCAACACAGGGCTCAGTCTCATGAGCCATGAGATCATGATCGGAGCTGAAATCAAGACTCAGACACATAACTGACTGAACCACCCAGATATCCCTCTTAGTTCTGATTTCTGAATTTATTCTTCCTTTTCATGAGAAATGGCCTGTGTGGGTAGCTTAAGGAAATTTCTCCATCTACTTTCTGTTCTTGGAGTTACAGGGCTCAGAAATCGCTTTTCTTCTTAGAGTGTCTCCTTACCTTTTAGTGTGGGCTAGCATAGACCCTATATGAGCTTTTAAAGTTATCTGTGTATTATGTTATAACCCATCCCATTGGACAGAAGCCATAAGTATAAGATGGGCCCCTCTCTGCTTAGTTCATGGGTCATTTTTCTATGAAACAATATCCTTAGGATTCTTAGACATTCTCTTAGACACCATATTGTCGATCACAGGCAGTCTATGAAAAATTCCCTTAGAGTTTTAAAAGTCCTTTAGTCTATATGAGATAGCTTGCATACTTTGCCTTAAATTTTGCTGAGGTTTTAACGAAGAGACTTACAGGCACAATCTAGATCTCATCTTTGCCTGAGGCTACATTTTATTATAGATGTGATCTGTGTACTGAAGCCAATTATTATCCTGAGAATCTTTGTATAGGAGATATTTGGAATGATAAACGGTTGTATTTTCACACTTAGCAAGCCCTGGTTTTATCATATTCCCTCTAAATACTGTTTGCAGGCTGAAAGTTCTTTAGCTTATCTCATGTCTCCAATACTTCATCAAAGGGGCCAAGATAAGTAAGCTGGCTCTTTCAGCTCTCTGTCTGGAAATCTCCATAGCTAAAATCACAAGTTCCTTTGATACCTTTTCTATCTTCCACATTATTTCAAGCAGCTGTTTTACTAATTTTCCAATAATATATAATGTGGGTTCCCTTTTCTCTACCTTCCCATGATCTCCGTACTGTCTTTCCAGGATTCGTTAACAATACCTTAAGATTTCCAGTCCTTCTGTGATACCTGCTAACAAAACCAATACCATACCTTTTGCTATGGCAGTATCCACTTCTGATTCTAATTTCTGTTTTGGTTATCTACTGAAGTTTAATAAACCAGCACAAAACTTAGTGGCTTAATTTTTTTTTCACTATTTCTTCTGATTGAAGAGTTGACTAGTGCTTAGCTGGGTAGCTCTGCTGTTAGTCTGCTCAGGGTCTGTTTGATTGCTGCTATTAGATGTGCTGAGGTTGAAATCGCCAAGATGGCTTTATTCATGTGACTAGTACCTCAGCAGGAATAAACGGGATTCTAGAATCTGCTAGGATACTGCAATGGCTGGGCCTCTCTCTGCCCACGTGGTTCCAGAGCTTCTGCCCTTCCACATTGCTTTAACACGTGGACTCACCACATAGTCTTTCTAGCAGGGGAAGTTTCCTTCATGGTGGTTCAGACTTCCTAAATCACAAAAAGTTGAAGGGGTCAGGTCTTCTTCCACATCAGATCTGCGAATGGCATATCGCTCTGCCATATCCCACTGGTTAAAGATAAACATCTAGATTTAATGTGGCAAGGAATTGAACCATGGCTTGAAAAAAAGGAAGAAATGGTTCAATCATTTTTGGAGATTAGCTCCCACATGTTGATATAAATATGTTGCTTTTAGCAAACGATGGTCTCTGCGTTAACCAAAACACTTTTGCTCCACCTGTGGTACACAATCCACTTTTGGGGAAACACTGGCTTATGTATGTTACCAGTGTGTCAAATACTTATCTAGAATCACCAAAACTGGCAATAAACATTTAGGGCAATTTAAGCAGTACAGTGTAGCATGAAATTATTTAACTACGTTTTCAAAGATTTTATGGTTATTAATGAATTGTTTTTTTTCTCTTTATGCTTAATGTGCTACAGACACTTCATATTCTAGTCAAAATAGAGTAGTTTCCTGCAAGCAGTGTGATAAAAAGTGGTTTAGACAGATTGTCAAATCCTTCTTTAGAAGAGTTCAAAGGCACTTAGTAATATGAAGAGATAAGTAGGTGATATATATTGGTTAAGAATAGAGTAGAAAATAGGTGTGCCAACAATTTATTTATAACAAATAATATGCTTTTTTACATAGCTACAAAATAGGTATGAAATTGCCTGAATCCCATTTATTGTGCTGTTTGAAATAAAATATCATTTTAAAATAAGCTTTACAGGGGCGCCTGGGTGGCTTAGTCGGTTAAGCGTCCGACTTTCGCTTAGGTCATGTACTCGCGGTTCGTGGGTTTGAGCCCGGCATCGGGCTCTGTGCTGACTGCCAGCTCAGAGCCTGGAGCCTGTTTCAGTCTGTGATTCCCTCTCTCTCTGACCCTCCCCTGCTCACGCGCTCTCTCTCTCTCTCTCTCCTAGAAATAAATAAAACATTTAAAAAAATAAAAAATAAAAAATAAAATAAGCTTTACAAAAGACAACAAATGTGTCAGTAGTTAAACATTAATATTTATAATAGGTCCTCAAAGCACATTATTGTTGCCTGAAGTGGATTTTTTTTTTACAAAGAGAGGTGCAAAGTAAGCTATTACTGTTGTAAAATGCAACTCATTTGTTGGTTTTATTGACAGTATTGGCTACTGATTTTATTGACAATATTTCAAGTCACATGATACATTAAATGTTGTTTTTATCAAAGATTTTCCCCTTAAAAACAAGTTATTCATAATATTACCCCTTACATATTTTTTTTTAATTTTTTTATTTCTAGGAGAGAGAGACAGCGTGAGCAAGGGAGGGTCAGAGAGAGAGGGAGTCACAGACTGAAACAGGCTCCAGGCTCTGAGCTGGCAGTCAGCACAGAGCCCGACGCGGGGCCCGAACCCACGAACCGCGAGATCATGACCTAAGCGAAAGTCGGACGCTTAACGGACTAAGCCACCCAGGCGCCCCACCCCTTAAATATTTAAAATTTTGTATAATTTTAATGTTGAAGTATTGTGATTTAACTGTTTTTACAAAATTTTTCTCTCTTAAATGGCAAAAATTCCTTCTGGGATGCTTTTAATGCACAAGAAGGAAGTAAATTATTTCAGCACCTACCTTACATAACTCAGTTGCAGCAACAACTACCAGGATTATTGCTGGCCATAACCCATAGCAGTTGCACCTTTCTTAAACATTTTCCTATTTCATGTCAGAGGATTGACATAATACATACTCATTTTGTTAAAACAAGAAATGTATCTGCCAACCACCAGAAAAAATGATATATCCAACAAACGATTCTATGTTGTTAACGGTGCGATTGCACTGTGCAATTTACATGTACCCTGACAATGCTTGACCACTGCAAATGTCATTCCATTCATTCATTCACTAGCATTTACTAAACATGTACAAGTCAGGCAAAATTCTAGGTATAGGGGTATTTGAATGCCCAGAACATAGCTTATACTAAAAGAGTCTAGTCTCAACGGAAGAAGTTTAACTGGTAATAACTTATGTCTCTACGTAAAATAGGGAATTCTCCCTTCAACATTATCTTTCAGAAAAAGTATAATCATTTTATATTTGTGTTCAGTCTACTCTTCCACATTACTGGACACTCTCCAAGTGACTTTTTTGAAAACTATTGCTTAAGGAAGACTCATGCTATCAATAGTATCTTTGGCTATTTAGAGAGGTCATCAGATAGAAGGAAGAGTAGTTAAAGAAATTTAATGCAAATTTGCTAATTATTCCTGGGGAGGTGCTATCTCAGGTTTCAAGTACTGAATGCCCTAAATAACCTATGTATAGATCACTTTAACAAGCTGGATAGACTAAATAGCTATCTGCAGAGATCATAAATATAAACACACAGGAAAAATTAAAAAAGAAAAGGAACTGCTAGAGGCGTCTGGGTGGCTTAGTCAGTTAAGCGTCCGACTTCTGCTCAGGTCAGGATCATGCCATTTGTGAGTTTGAGCCCTGCATCAGGCTCTGTGCTGACAGAGCCTGGAACCTGCTTAGGATCTGTGTCTCCCTCTCTTTCTACCCTCATCCCACTAATGCCCTGTCTCTCGAAAATAAATAAATATTAACAGGAAAGGAAAGGGAAGGGAAGGGAAGGGGAAACAAAAGGGAAAGAAAAGACAAAAACAGGTATAGTGTTATGCAAATGTATCTCTGTATCCTGCGTCACATTTTCAGTTATAATACCACACACGGGGAGGAAAATCTGCCTCTCAATCAATCATGTTAAATCACTCAAAACATAGCTTTAGCAATGAAGAAGATATATTTTTAAAAAGGAATGTACAGAATTAAATCATTTTTAAGAAAAGTTATAGAGGAAAAATATCCATTTTTTCAGTCTAAATTATTTTTATTACTAAAAATTCCTGAAATCCAGGAAAGTACAATGAAAGCATAAACTGTGCGCCTGCTACCGAGCTCTAGCAAACCCTAGCATTTTTCATTAAGGTCCAAATTACTTCTTAATCTTAATGAAGTCTAAATTACCAATATATTCTTTTCTGGATTGTGTTTTTGGGGTCATATCCAAAAAGTTACCACCAAACCTAGATATTTCCTATGCTATCTTCTAGAAGTTGTATACTTTTTCATGATACATTTAGGTCTATGACCCATTTTGGGTTAATTTTGTAAAAGGAGAATGTTCTGTCCCTAGATTCTTTTTTTTTTTTTTTTCGGTATGTACAAGTATGTTTGTTACAGCATAATTCATTAAAGAAACCTATCCTTCCTTCACTGAATTGCCTTTGCTTCTTTGTCAAAGATAGTTCACTATATTTGTGTGGGTTTATTTCTGGTGTCTGTATTCTGTTCCACTGATCTATTTGTCTTTTCTTTCACGAATATTACACTGTCTTGATTACTATAACTTTATCATTATTCTAGAAGTTGGGTAGTGTCAGTCCTTCATCTTTGGGTTGTACGGGATTTTTATCAAATGCTTTTCCTGCATATCACGATAGGATTGTACGACTTTCCTTTTTTAGCCTGGTGATATAACGAATTACATTAGTTGATCTTCCAGTGTTTAACCAGCTTTGCCTACTATGAATACGGATCACTTTTTACATTTCTTTCTTTCTTTTTTAAAATGTTTTATTTATTTATGAGAGAGAGAGAGAGAGAGAGAAGCCTGAGCAGGGGAGGGTCAGAGAGAGAGGGAGATACAGAATCTGAAACAGGCTCCAAGCTCTGAGCTAGCTCTTAGCACAGAGCCCGACGTGGGGCTCGAACCCACAAACCGTAAGATCATGACCTGTGCAGAAACTGGGCCCTTAACCAACTGAGCCACCCAGGTGCCCCCAGATCACTTTTTAAATAATTGAAATAGTATAAGTATCATCGAATATATTGTACTTATTAATTGTATAACTTGCATTTTTAAAATTGAAGAACACAGTGTTGTCAAGCAGTGGAGTTTTGGCCAGTGTGATGGATGAAAAGTGATGTGTGTGGGGGTTTAATACTTCCTTACTACATGTCTTTAGACTGAAAGAGAATACATTTCAGTTGTTTCAAGCCACTCAGGTTATAGTACTTTGTTAAGGCAGCCTTAGGAAACTAATACATATTTTTATACCAGGAGTGGGGTGTTACTGCTGAAAATACCTAAAAATGTAGACATTCTTTAGAACCTGGTAATGAGCAGGGGGTGAAAGAGTTTTGTGGTGCATGACAGAAAAACATAGACTGCCTTGAATAGATTGTTGGTACAAATATGGACATTAGAGGTCCTTTTGGAAAAGTATCTGATGGAGATGAGCAACATGTAATTAGCAACTGTATCAAAAGGGATACTAATTTTGCAGAGAACTTGACTAAACTGTCTTCTTCTGTTGGGTGGAAAGTAGAACTTGTAAGCGGTCAACCTGAACATTTAGCTGAAAAGATTTCTAAGGAAATTGTGAAAAACTATCCAAAAACTTTCTATCCAAGTTCAGTCTGGATTTTCCTTTCTACTTATAGTAAAATGCTAGGGGAAGATATAAATTGAGAAATGAACTACTAAACAAAAAGAAAAAAGAACTTTAGAATTGGGAAAATTTTTACCCTAAAATTCCAGATAGCTTGCTCTGAAAATGGAGTCAAGAGGATGTCTAGATAATCTTTTGGTGAAGAGGTTAGGCATGTGATTCATGGAGTCAGTCAGAGATCTCAGCAGAAACAATGCCAGTTTGGGTAAAGAGAAGGGAAACATACAGTGAGGAGAATACTGTGTGAAAGCACAGATACCAGGCAGCCATTGGATGAGAGAGCCTGAGGTAATGTAGCTACAGGCCCAGTAACACCAAGAATTGCTAGCAACTACCAGAAGCTAGATGAAAGGGCATGGCCTTGCTAAAACTTGTAGCTTTCACAAGCGTGAGAAAAATGTCTTTTGTTTTAAGTCACGTTCTTTGTGGTCCCTCATTATAGTACCTCTAAGAAGTAAATATAGAGTTTGATGCCAGTGAAGAAATCTGAATTCTTTAGAAAAATGTATTTCAATATGAAATCATTTGATGAAAGCTGAAACGTATAAATAAATATCTAATTGGTAACAAGACTATAATCTCACAGAACAAAATTGAAATTCTAATTAAGTCTCACAAAATCAAGAGAGAGGTTGACAATTATTCTTCTAGATTGTACAGGACAGTAGCAATGGTGAGAAATAGATTTTATTTTTAATTTTAAAAGTTTCACAAAATGTTAACTCTTATCACAGATGGTGCACTCTGATTTGCCTATTCTATTCTATTCTATTAATTTTCCTTGATGTCATAAAAAAGGGCTGTCTCTGATCAACCAAATTGATTTCATGTATCAGTCATGGCAAGTAATGTGTGTGAAAAACATTGCTTTAGCATCCCCTAACTTTCCCACAAAGCAAAAAAAAAGTAGTATGTACTTAACTGAACATAGAAATGTTGCATTGTCTCTTTTTAAAAATGTTTGTTTATTTTTTGAGAGAGAGTGAGTGAGTATGAGTGAGGGAGAGACACAGAGAGAGGGGGACAGAGAATCTGAAGGAGGCTCTGTGGTGTCAGCACAGAGCCCGATGGGGGATTTGAGCTCACAAATCATGAGATCATCACCTGAGCTGAAGTCAGACACATAAATGGCTCAGCCACCCAGGTGCCCCAAAATTTTACATTCTCTTAAATGATGCTTTATTCTTGTCTGTTAATATTATAGAGTCTTTTAACACAAAAAATACTGAGAAATACTCATCTGAATAATTGACATAGGTTGATCTATTACTGTTCATGTCTGTAGTGTAGAAAGAACAAGAAGGTTTTCAATCTGTCCAAGTGTTTCTGAATAAATGTTATTATCTTCATAAATTTTCCAATGTGGTAAAATAGATAAGGCATCAGATAGTCATGTGTTAATAACAGGCATTCTTGGTTCAGGTTCAGGTTTTGTTTATCAGAAAAGTAGGTGAGAAACTAGTGAAGCTAGAGGGAATTTTCACTGACTTCAAGAAAACAGTGATTGGCAGTGGCAGGACATTGGGGGTAATCCACTCGTTAGCAATGAATGTTTCCATGGACACCAGTGCAGTGCAGAAAATCATGAGTGGGAGAAAAAGAAAATGATGAGAACCAAGAATAGTTTCTTTATGTGAAGTATATATTTCTGAAAGAGATTTATTTACTTGTAATTTTATTACTGAAGTTTTCCTTTCTTTCAGACTCTGATCTTTCAAATGTCAAAGTCCCTCCTAATAGAGGCATAAAAGAAAAATCTTGATATAAGTATTCTTAATGGCTATTTCCATTGTACCCTATTTTGCTAATTTCTTTTGACAATTGGAAAAGGACTTTAGTGTTTACCAAGAAGATTAGAAGACACTTGGGCTGTCCTCTAGAATCCACTATTTTATGAATGGTTTGTCTCTTCAAATGTTATGTATGTTTGTTATGATGGAAATTCAAATACTGTAATTTAGGGAGGCAAGATGGCAGAGAAGTAGGGAGGTCCGTACATTTTGCCTGCCTTCATCTCTCAAACAGAGAAGGCCTTAAGCCATAGGACACTGAACCGCAAGAGTTTGGGGGGAAAAGAGACAGAGTTCACTAAGAAGACAACCTCATAGGAGTGTGGGTGCAAACTGGGGAATATAAAAACAGGCCAGGACCCAGAGACAAGGAGGGAGGGGAGGGAACCCCCTTCATGGGCTCCCATGGAGAGTCGAGGGGAAGAGAAAGAGCAGCTGAAACTGCTCATAGAACTGTCCCTGGAGAAGAGAAAAACCTCAGCTCAGGATGGAGAGTGATCCTATTTATAGCTGTGGAGCTGACTTTGGGCCAAGTGCCCTGGTCCCAGGCGGCACCAGGAGACACTGCTCCGCTGCTCTCCCGGCTCGATTCCTGGCTGGGAAGTGACCCAGCCTGAAACCACTTCACTATTCTCCCAGCTCGATCCCCGGCTGGGAAGTGGCCCAGCCTATAAGATTATATTTCAGACAGTATCAATAAAGCATGTGGACTAAGACCTGGAAATGAGGGGGGGCTTGGGACACAGAACATGGCCCACCTTGTCTATGCCCACAGCACAGGGAGATTGGACCCCAAAGAGTGATTTGCAATGCTTGGTTCAAGAAGGGACTGGGGAGCCACCAATTTTCTCCCCACAACCACCAAGGCAGGACCTCAGGGAGCGACCCATGAGACCACAGTGGAGGTTAAGACCTGCCTACACCAAAACAGGCCCATCCCTGCTTGAGAGGTACTTTCTTTACCAGAGCCCTGGGCAAGACCAACATGGATGCACTACCATTATTAATTCTAGATCAATTCTTTCTATTCAGATATATTTTCCCTTGTGTCATTAGTATCTCTCTCTGCTACTGGACTGGGCGCTCTGGTCACTGGTTTGCTTAAACAGTCACATTTAATCCATCTCTAGGTGTATATTCTACACCTCCAATGCTACCTTTCTCTCTCTCTCTCTCTCTGGATTACTCAGACTATACAGTTTCTCTGAGTAACATTATCTTTGTTTCCTTCTCCTAGCCTCCTACCATATTCTCCTCTTTCTCTCTGATATAAGCCTCTTAGACTCTCTGCCGGTCATTGTCCAATTTCGCTTTCTCCCCACCCTGTATTTCTCTCTTTGTATATGATCTTCCATCAACACTGTATACACCCTGCTCTTTACTTGTAGCTGGGGATTCTGGTTTTATGCCTTTAGACTCTCCTTTGTCTTTTGGTTTTTTTTCTTTTTTCTTTTCTTTTTTTCTTTTTCTTTTTCCCTTTCGGTTTGCTTGTTTGTTGGATTTGTCTGTGCATCTGCGTGCCTTTGTTCCCTGTGTGTTTGTCTGTTTTCCTTTTGAGGGCTACCGCAGGAAACAAGCCAGAGTACGCATGGTGGAGAGTCCGAAATACCACAAGTAGGGAAATAAAATAACCGAAGTCTAAACAAGAGAGACCAAGAGACACCATTAAACGAACACTTCTTGAACAGACAGGCCCTGGATGGTCGATGAGCCTTCTTTAATATAGCAGTACTTGCAGGTACAGAGTGTGTAACAAGCTTTTAAAACTAACAAGACACAGAAAGCTAGCCAAAATGATGAAATGGAAGCACTTTCCTCTAAAGAAATTCCAGGATGAAATGACAGCTAAAGAACTGCTCAAAACCAGATATAAGCAACATAACTAAACAAGAATTTACAACAATAGTCATAAAATTGCACTTTCCTCTAAAGAAATTCCAGGATAAAATGACAGCTAAAGAACTGCTCAAAACAGATATAAGCAACATAACTAAACAAGAATTTACAACAATAGTCATAAAATTGATCGCTGGGCTTGAAAAAGGCGTGGAAGACATCAGAGATTGCTACAAAAACTATGGAGCTTAAAAATATCTGTGATGAGTTTAAAAAAAAGCTATAAATGAGGTGCATAATAAAATGGAGGCATCCAATGCAGGGATTGAAGAGACAGAGAGGAGAATAGGTGAATTAGAAGACACAATTATAGAAAAAGAGGAAGTGAGAAAAAAAGAGATAAACTGATCCAGGAGCACAAAAGGAGAGTTCAAGAATTGAGCGATCCAATCAAACAGAACAATATCCGTATCATAGGAATTGCAGAAGAGGAAGAGAGAGGGAAAGGCGCTGAAGGAGTCCTGGAACAAATTATAGCAGAGAACTTCCTCAGTCTGGGGAAGGAAACAGACACTGAAATCCAACAGGCACAGAGAATTCCCTTCAGACATAACTTGAATTGATCTGTTCCATGACATATCATAGTGAAACTGGCAAAATATAAAGACAAAGAGAATTATGAAAGCAGCTAGGGAGAAAAGCACCCTAACATACAGAGGGGTGACAGACCTATCTACTGAAACGTGGCAGGTCAGAAAGGAATGGCAGGAAATCTTCACTGTGATGAACAGAAAAAATATGCAGCCAAGAAACCTGTATCCAGAAAGCTTGTCATTCAGAATAGAAGAAGAGATAAAAGTCTTCTCAAATAAACAAAAATTCAAAGAATTCGTCACCACTAAACCAGCCGTACAAGAAATCCTGAGGCGGACTCTACGAGGGAAACGGTGCAAGGAGCACAAGGTACCAGAGACGCCACCAGAAGCATGAATCCTACAAAGAACACAATGACTCTAAACCTATATTTTTCAATAATAACACTGAATGTAAATGGACTAAATGCTCCAGTCAAAAGATGTAGTGTAGCATAATGGATCAAAAAACAAAATCCATCTATTTGCTGTCTACAAGAAACTCATTTTAGACTGGAGGACGCCTTCAGATTGAAAGTAAGGGGATGGAGAAATATCTATCATGCTACTGGAAGTCAAAAGAAAGCTGGAGTAGCTATACTTATATCGGACAAACTGGACTTTAAAGTAAAAGCAGTGGGGCGCCTGGGTGGCTCAGTCGGTTAAGTGTCCAACTTCAGCTCAGGACATCATCTCACGGTTCGTGGGTACGAGCCCTGCAACGGATTCTGTGCTGACAGATCAGAATCTGGAGCCTCTTTCAGATTCTGTGTCTTCTTCTTCCTCTGCCCCTCCCCGACTCGTGCTCTGTCTCTCTCCGTCTCAAAAATAAACAAACAAAAAAAAAATTTTAAATAAAGTAAAGGCAGTAACAAGGGATGAAGAATGACATTATATAATAATTACAGGGTCTATGGGGCGCCTGAGTGGCTTAGTCGGTTAAGCGTCTGACTTTCGCTTAGGTCATGATCTCGCGGTTCGTGGGTTCGAGCCCCGCATCGGGCTCTGTGCTGACTGCCAGCTCAGAGGCTGGAGCCTGTTTCAGAGTCTGTCACTCCCTCTCTCTCTGACCTTCCCCTGCTCACGCTGTCTCTCTCTCTCCTAGAAATAAATAAAACATTTAAAATTTTTTAAAAAAATAATAATTACAGGATCTTTCCATCAGAAGAGCTAACAATTATAAAGGTCTACACACCGACTATGGAAGCATCCAAATACATAAAACAATTAATCTCAAACATAAACATTCCTATGGGTAAGAATGTGCTAATAAATAGCAGGAGACTTTAATACTCCACTTACAGCAATGGATAGATCAGACAGAAAATCACTAAGGAAACAATGGACTTGAATAACATATTGGACCAGATGGATTGGACAGATATATTTAGAACTCTACATCCTGAGGCTATGGAATTCACATTATTCTCAAGTGTGCAGGGCACATTCTCCAACATAGATCACATACTGGGACATAAAGCAGCCCTCAATAAATATGAAAAAATTGAGATCATACCATGCACACTTTCAGATCACAATGCTATGAAACCTTAAATCAATCACAGGGAAAGGGCTGGAAAACCTCCAAAAACTTGGAGGTTAAAAAACACCCTACTAAAGTACGAATGGGTCAATCAGGCAATTAGAGAAGAAATTAAAAAATATATGGAAACAAATGAAAATGAAAATACAATAATCCAAACTCTATGGGATGCAGCAAACTTTCCTAAGAGGAAAGTACATTGCACTCCAGGTGTATTTCAAGTAATTAGAAAAAGTGCAAGACAGCATGGTATTGGCACAAAAATAGACACATAGATGGAATAGATGGAATGGAACAGAGATAGAATGGAATAGAATAGAGAACTTAGAATTGGACCCAAAAGTGTATGGCCAACTAATCTTTGACAAAGCAGGAAAGAATATCCAATGGAAAAAAGACAGCCTCTTTAAGAGATGGTGCTGGGAGAACTGGACAGCAACATGCAGAAGAATGAAACTAGATCATTTTCTCACACTATGCACAAAAATAAACTCAAAATGGATAAAGGACCTGAATGTGAGACAGAAAACCATCAAAACCCTAGAGGAGAAAGCAGGAAACAACCTCCTTGACCTCAACTGCAGCAATTTCTTACTTGACACATCCCCAAAAGAAAAAGAATCAAGAGCAAACAGAAACTATTGGGACCTCATCAAGATTAAAAGCTTCTGCACGGCAAAGGAAACAACCCACAAAACGAATAGGCAACCGATGGAATGGGAAAAGATAGTTGCAAATGACATATCAGATAAAGGGTTCATATCCAATATCTATAAGGAACTCATAAAACTCTACACCTGAAAAACAAACAACCCAGTGAAGAAATGGGCAGAAGATATGAACAGACACTTCTCCAAAGAGGACATCCAGATGGCCAACAGACACATGAAAAGAGGCTCAGCATCATTCATCATCAGGGAAATGCAGATCAAAACCACACTGAGATACCACCTCACGCCAGTCAGAGTGGTTAAATGAACAAATCAGGAGACTCTAGATGCTGGCAAGGATGTGGAGAAATAGGCACCCTCCTACACTGTTGGTGGGAATGTAAACTGGTGCAGTCCCTCTGGAAAACAGTGTGGAGGTTCATCAGAAAATTAACAATAGGACTCCCCTATGACCCAGCAATAGCACTGCTAGGAGTATACCCAAGGGATACAGGAGTGCTGATGCACAGGGACACATGTACCCCAATATTCATGGCAGCACTTTCAACAATAGCCAAATCAAGGAATTAACCTAAGTGTCCATCAACTGACGAATGGATCAAGCAGATGTGGTTTATCTATACAATGGAATACTACATGGCAATGAGAAAGAGTGAAATCTGGCCATTTGTAGAAACGGGGGTGGAACCTGAGGGTGTTATGCTGAGCGAAATAAGTCAGGCAGAGAAAGACAGATACCATCTTTGCACGTATAGGTGGATTAGGAGGAACTTAACGGAGGACCATGGGGGAGAAGAAGGGGAAAAATAGTTGGGGAGAAGGAGGGAGGCAAACCATGAGAGAATCTTGAATTCTGAGAACAAACTGAGGGCTGTTGGGGATGGAGGAGAGGGGATGGGGGGTGATGGGCATGGAGGAGGGCACTTGTTGGGATGAGCACTGGGTGTTATATGGAAACCAACTTGACAATAAACTATGAAAGAAAAAAAATACTGCAATTTTGCTTTTGAAGAAATTATTTCAACTGGTCACTCAGCTCTAATTTCAAATACTTCATTCAGGCATTTATATTTTCATTTATTTTATAGATCGATAACAATACAAAATGGTAATGAAATTTTGGAAAAAAAAGTATAATGTCATAGTAGTATTTGGAGACATTGAAGGAGAAATTTTTACATTTTTGTTTCGGGCATGATGTATGTATGGAATAGAAGGTACGGCCATAGAGCAATGCCCCATAAAGAAAAACTGGAGTATCAATGGAAAGAAGATGTTTCAGTCANGGAGGAGGGGAGGAAGAGGAAGAGGAGGAGAGAGAGTAGATTTGTTACAGGAGACTGGCTTATAGAATTGCAAAAGTCTCTATAAGACCAAGGTGTCAGGGCACCTGGCTGGCTCATTTGGATAAGTGTCTGACTTTAGCTCAGGTCATGATCTTACAGTTCTTGAGTTCCAGCTCTGTATTGGGCTCTGTGCTGACAGGTCAGATTCTGTGTCTCCCTCTCTCTCTGCCCCTCCCCTGTTCGCACTCTGTCTCTTCAAAAATAAATAAACCTTTAAAATTTTTTAAAATAAGTTAATGGGGCGCCTGGGTGGCTTAGTCGGTTAGGCGTCCGACTTTCGCTTAGGTCATGATCTTGCGGTTCGTGGGTTCGGGCCCCGCGTCGGGCTCTGTGCTGACTGCCAGCTCAGAGCCTGGAGCCTGTTTCAGTCTGTGAGTCCCTCTCTCTCTGACCCTCCCCTGCTCACGCTGTCTCTCTCTCTCTCCTAGAAATAAATAAAACATTTAAAAAAAATAAATAAAATAAAATAAAATAAGTTAAAAAAAAGACCATTCATATAATGCTAGGTCTTAAAGTTGATGGGGGAGGCACTGTGGTATGGATGCAAATGGTGAAGATCATACATAAGGTGAAATCCATAAGATAAACTGGAAAGTCATATAAGACGGGCTAAATTCATCTCTCGCTTTCCCTCACTTTGGTCATGAGGGGATCCTACACAAGTCATGCTTTGTCACAAAGCTAAATATGACATGTGGTGCAGGAGTCAGACAGCTAAAGGAGGCTTCCGGGAAGAGTTTGTCAATGAGGTGAGTCAGCAGATCTGCGACATGTGTGAACTACAAAAGTGCTGCTGCTAACCTGGTACCTTCCACATAGCACTTGTGGCTCAGTTGTCCCTTCAAAGCCTAAGCAAAACTCTTCTTTCTGCGTCCCCTTAGCCCTCCGGTGAATATCTGCTATGCAGCAGGCACACGTGTTGTCTCATTTAATCCTTAATAATTTCCTGTGAGATAAGGTTTATTAATAACCCAATTTTACAGATGAGAAAACGAAGGCTTACCAGGGTTAATGAACTTACATGAGGTTACAACACGAAGACTGTTGAGAGCCTTTGGTGTCTGAGACTCTGCTCTTGCTGAACTTCCAAACCATGTCCATTGTTATTACAGAGCACATGCGATTATATTCTGAATATGTACATTCCAGCATGCTAGAAACCCCTTTAAGGCAAGAAAACATCATTTTTTCTTTTCTTGTGTCAATTCATGTTTTCTCTTATATTTTATACTTTCATTATAGGCACTTGGATTACCAGTTTTGCTTTTGTTTTTCGTTAAAAACAGGATAAAATCTCATGTTAAGACAACTTTAATAAATTATAATCAAACGCTTTTTTTGGCAGTAGCTTTTAGGCAAATAATTATGACTACCAAAGTTTCAAGATGTTTCTAGAATCTTAATAAATTTTTAAAAAATGTTTTACTTGTTTATTTGGGGGGGGGTGCAGAGAGACAGGGAGAGAGAGAATCCCAAGCAGGCACTGCACTGTCAGTGCAGAGTTCAACAGGGGGCTCGATCTCATAATTGCATGATCATGACTTGAGTGAGATCCAGAGTCAGACGCTTAATGGATTAGCCACCCAGGCACCCCTTAAGAGATTTCTAAATCGTCTAAAAAATGTCCTCAGTTCTTTGGAATGATGAACTACTATCATCATCTTGTACATAAAATTCAGCAGCAGCATATTCGATAATGGTTGCTCCAGGACTATCAGCATAATCACTGGAAAGAAATTATTATCTTCTCAGGTACCAGAGAAGTGCAATAAGGTCATTTCCCTTCACCCTGAAAACAACAGCAAAAAGAAAATAGAGGCTTTGATGATGACAAATGATAGAGAAATGAAATCAAAGGATTATTAGGGAAAAAATTTGACTTCCTCCTGTGTAATTTTAATGCCTTTTATTTCTTTGTCTTGTCTGATTGCTCTGGTTAGGACTTCTAGTACTATGTTAAATAAAGGTGGTAAGAGTAGGCACTTTTGTCTTATTTCTAATCTTAGAGGAAAAACTTTCAACTTTTCACGATTGGGTGTGATGTTAGCTATGAGTCTGTCATGTGTGGCTCTTATTATGTTGAGGTATGTTCTCTCTATAGTATAATAGAAATGAACAATGTGACACAGCTGATAAATTGGGAAAGTGAGAGTCAAACTCAATTGCTCAGCCATTTTTTTTTTTACTAGATTTATATATGTTGAGTTTGAGGCTCCAGTACAAGCTCCATTTCAAAATGGAAATATCAAAGTAGGAAATGAGCTGTTTCAATTTTTGAACATAGGAGAAAGGCTATGTAGCTTGTAAACGTGGAGTCATGGGAATGTATGCTTCTATCCACTGATAGTGAGAAGACATAGATTACTCAGATGTCACAAATTTATGGCAAAAAGGAGGATTTGCAAAGGAGACAGAGAAAAAACAGCCATGAAAAGGAATTAAAGAGGAAATAATAGTGTGTCACAGAAGCCAAAAAAGAGAAAATTTTCTAACGGAAGTCTTCATCAGTGTCAAATGCTATATCAAGATCAAATTAAATGACTCAAAGGTAGCCATGGAATATAGCAATATGAGGACTGCTGGTAACGTTAACAATAGTCTTCAGTTGAATGCTGGAAGTAGAAGCCAGCTTAAATTGCTTTTCTTTGAAGGAAGATAGGAAAATGAGAAAGTAGAGAGCGCCAATTGTTCAAGAAGTTTGACAGTGAGGGGGAGGAGAAATAAAAGAGCATATTGGTGCTAGGAAGGGTATTTGCAATTATTAGAGAAACTTAAATATGTTTAAATGCTGTCATAAAGGAGCCACACAGCCAGGCTTACTGTGGAGGGAATGCAAAAGGTCAGGCTTTGATTCATAGTACTTATTTCACAGTAACAAGGTAATGTTTTCTGCTCATTTACCAACCCAAGTCATTAGGGAGATGCAATATGTGCATGCTGATAACTGACATTTTGTGAAGACATGAATATTTTGCATCTTCGTTTCTCTTGGGTAGCATTGTCACTAAAGGTAAAAAGACTCAACTATGAGCTATCTTAAACATAGAAAATATAAACAGGGTTCTCTGTTGATGTAAGCTACGAGGCCCTTGCAATGATGCTAAAGGGTCATGTTTGGCCATGGCTGATCATTATTCATCACCACTAAGATACGGAAATAGGACAGGAAAAAGTCACATGGAGTGGGCTTATTGTTTGTCCACCTTTCTCTCGTAGGATCCACAGGCAATTCACAGAATCATGAAATTAGCGGAAATGCATTAGGACTCCTTTCAAGTTACAATAGCTCTACTCCTGAAATATCAGCTTTGGGTAGTGATAGTACAGTATCACTCACTTTTCTATCCCTCACTTTTCTAAAGTTTGTGTTACGCCACTTTGCTTTCATGGAAGACCTACATTTGTACCTGCTTTTGCTAACTGAAAGAAATGTGAAGAGGATTTATGGCTTTATGAAAGAAAGGGGGGAAAGTGAAAATAGTGTTGAGCACCTGTTTCGCAGCAGGCTATTACAGAGGCACTGTGAACCTTGAGCAGATAGAGTGGCACTGCCAAGCTCCTTACCCAGGATCTACATTCACCATCTCAGCGTACAGCCACCATAGCCTTGAACTGTGTCTGTGAGCAACTGCAAGTCAACTTTATCTTGATTTATTTTATGCATCCATCAGCAAGATGTCCTAAGGAAACAGAAAAACCTAAGATGGGTTATTGTTTGGGTATGAGAACGTTCAAGTTTTTTTCATGTAAATTAAAATTGATAGTAATTGTTTCTTAGGTTTATGCACTTCAGCTTTACACAAGGTTCTGTAGGAACCATCTAGTTTCAGATAGTGAGGGAAACCTATATTATTATAGCACTTGATAGAGTATCTATAGCAATTATTGCTTTCATGATCTACAAGGACTCAAAATTTTGAAGCTATTCATAATCTTTTATTTTTATTCTTCCAATAACCCCACAACTAGAAGAAAGTTCATACACAGAATTATTTCTCAGGTTTTAAATGTAGCACATGCTCATTATAGAGGTGTAAATGGTAAATAAACATTCAAATAGGAAATTAAAATGTCAGGTATTTATTCTACCCATCTATAAACACTATTTCCATTATGACTTTATTTCCTTTCGATTTCATTTTGAATATAAAATTTTTCTTAGGTAATTCATAAAATGCATCAAAACCCTCTTTTTTGTTCTTTTTAAAAATAACATTATTATCATTCTGTATGATAGCATTATTTAAAAACATAACTTTATTAGCGATATAATATCCAATAATACATGTATATAAAATATTTAAAAAATACAAATTATTTAACCATTGTTCTATCCTTATAGCCAAGAGTACTGTACACAGTTCAGGGATCAAGATGTCTGTACCTGATTTCTTGTTTTGTTTTCCCCACTTAGGAGTTATTAAACAGCATGTTATATTTGATAGAATTAGTTTATCAAGACCTAATCATTTAAATTGCTGTCACTGATATATGAGACTCCTAAGTTCAATGGCTTCACTTTTATGTGAAAACTTAGGGATTTAACTCCACATTTTGTGTTCAGTTTTGCTTATTTGAATGAAAAATTTACACGTCCTTGTCAAAAATAAGCTTAAAAAATGATGACCATGCATTATAGTCTAGTGGTTAAGATCATGGGATGTAGAGTCAGACAGGTTAAGTTTAACTTTAGCAGCTGCACCAATTAGAGATGTTCCTTTAGCCAGTAACTTAAGCTAAGCAAGCTTTTTCTAATGTAAACATTTCTAGTTATACTAATACTAACTAGTGTTTCCTAAATGTCAAGCATTTCTCTAAGAGCTCTTTATATATTAATTCAGGTTATCTACACAACAACTCCAGGAGAAAAAAAAAGGCATTATTATTACTCCATAATCTATGCTGCTAACAATTATATCATGCTGACCCACAACACTGTTGGAAGCCTTAAAATGAGACAGTGAATATATGTAAAATATTCTAGCACTATCCTGGACACAAAGAGAGCATGAAATAATTAGTTGCCAAAAACAAAGTTGCTTTTCTTCCCCCTGTAAATTCACTATGTACTTGATTTGTTGTTCACTGGTATTTCTGAAATTTTATCAAAGTACATATATTATTTCTTAGTAATGTTACAAACCATTTGTTTTTCATTTGTTGCAAATGAGAACCCAAACCCTATTAAGCTAAAGAAAAAAATCAAGTGTTTGATGCCCCTCAAAAATATGAATGGTTAAACACAGGAGATTTAGAGGAAAGTACAGTAAGGGCACAGAGACAGTTTCCTTGTAATTGATGTGTGGCTTCACTGTAACAGGCAGTGTTTCTCTACAGCATGGAGTGGGGAACAGGAAATAGCTCTGCGCAGAGAGGCATGGTAAGCAAAGTGGGCAACTTGATTCTCTTCTGCAATCAGATCTGTACTTCATCTTTGTTAGGAATTTTTTGACTGGTAAGCATACATATTCAAAGATAGTAACAGGAGATAGAATTGCAGTTGACCTTGAACAATGATTTAGATTTGCATCAAAGGAAGGAGATAGAAAGGATATTCTAGGGAATGAAGTAACAAGAGCAAAGTCAGAGCAATAGTAAGATGCCTGATAAAATTTTTAACAATGGATATTTGGGAACTTAGAGTACCAGGCAGATGGTAGGTACCAGGGACACAAAGATAAACTTGATACAGCCCCCATCCTTGGGTTTAATATATGGAAAAATAAATTGTACCTTCTAGAGTATGAAACAGCACAAAAATTAAGGTTTAATGTTAATTAGGTTAAGGAGCAAGATGAAAGATTATTTGTATTTTGCAAAAAAGGCAGAATTAGGAAGGAATTCACAGGCTTTGTAAAAGTGATGAATTGTGTCATTAATTTCAAATCGTAGTTTGTTATCTGAGCATAGGTCAATAGGTACAGCATCAAGGCTGTAAATGCAAAAGCATGAAGGTGAGAAACAGCAGGAAGTGAGTATTAGTTTTCTATTGCTGTGCAAAAAATATCATCACAAACTTAGCAGCCTAAAACACCACTGATTTATTATAGCTCCTACTTTTGGTGGCAGAGAATTCCTCAGACAGTTAAGCTGGGTTCTCTGCTTCAGAGTCTCAAAACTGCAATCCATTTGTCAGCAAGAAACACAGTTTCATCAGAAGTTTGGGTAAAGATTCACACCCAAAGTCACTTGGGTTGTTGGCAAAATTCATTCAGTTGTTGTTACAGAACTGAGGATACCAGTTATTGGCTAGCTGTTGGCTGAAGGTTGCCTTCAGTTCCCAGAGGCCTATTCAGTTTTTTTCCGATAGGGGCTCCCCCAGTATGAATGCTTACTGTATCAGGCCAACAGAAGAGCCTCCTCACAAGAGGATTTTGTGAGGATTTTTGTGAGTCCTCCTCACAAATTCCCAGAGGACATAATCACATACCTATAATCTTGTGTTTTTGAAGACCTGTATTATGGCCAAAATGCCTTATGTATATAAGGTAGGTTTAGATTTAGATAAACTGGAGGCATAGGTATGAGACAAACCATAAAAAGTATAAGGAACTTGAACTTTATATATAAGTGATGGGGACCTATTGAAAGGTTTGATAAATGCTGTTAATATATATTACTATATAATATGTATAGTAATATAATGATGTAATATTAATATGCTCACATTTGTGTTTTATATAGCTCACGCCAGTTAGCACTAAAAGGATACATTTGAAAATAGTGAGATTAGTTGGAGAATTATTCAATATAGACTAAAAGGAAATGAGTCTCATCGCACAATAATATTAAGCTTGTTGACAATAAATGTAAATTGTCCACTTATGAAACAGCCAGTAGAAATTTTCTCTTGGCTTCTAATCTGAGGTTGGCTCCTCACTTGGAGATACTTGTGCCATGCTCTTACCAACACTTTGCTCTTAGGTGGGTTAGCAGTAGTCTTGAAAATATCTATTAAGTAATAATTCTTACAATTTCCTTCACTGTAGCAGAAAAAATAGCTGGAAGATTTTAACTACTTACCTTATAAATGCAGGGTATAAAATGCATTTCATACCTGACATGATAAAAATGGAAACAATGGAAACAAAGAGAGTAGAAAGTAAACTTAAAAGAACACAGAAAGAAGCAATGATAGACTATAATGAAAAATGGAAGTAAAAGAATTTCCTTTGAAAAATGTTAAAGGTGAGTTTTAACTTCAACTCAAATATTTTATGTTTCTATGACTTCACAAAGTGAAGCTGGGCCTGAAATAATTCATGGGACATAAAAAGAAGATAAAGTCAAAACAAGAGCACATGTAATGACAAGAGCCCTACCAACTCCTTTCTTTTTCTTTCTGACCAAAGTGTAAGAGGTCCCTCTCCAAACTGCAAATTACTGTCAAAAATGTATTACTATAACTTCATAAATAAAGAGACATGGCCTTCAAAATAAAATTGTTTACACTTCCAATAAAGGTAGACTAGCATCCTGCTGACCAATCCTTTTGCTGAGAGCAACAATAATTGTTGAGAATTAAAAATATAAGTGTTAGCATTACAAAGCTAACATGGCAGCAAGTACTTAATGTATAAAGGTCCCAGAGAGAAGGGAAGAACCTACATTTTACCTTGACTTGAGTCTGACCATTTGCCAAATCACAGTGAGAAGCTAAAAAGCTGAGCATTGATTCCAAATAATTAATAGCTTGCTATAAAAAAGTTGAAGTTTAAGGTCAAGCAAGGAAAAAAGTTTCTCATGAGAACTCCTGAGAAACTGGCTATACTTCAGAGGTGGGAGTGAAGCACAGATAAATCTGGCTTCTGCAAAGGCAAAAGTATACCATGAATTTAACTTAATCTCTGATTGTGTGAAAGTGATTTGTCATTACTACTTTCTAGAAGTAAAAGCAAATAATTTCTAGAGGAAGATTACATTAGCCAGAGCCAAAAATTGTCTTTACAATTGTTCATACACAATGAGAAGCGCCCAGTCAATACAATTATTCATGCACAATGAGCCACATTCAATCAACCATTACTAGACATATCAGGGAATAAGACCAAATGATTTAAAAAAAGGGAGGGAGGGAGAAAAAAGAGGGAGAGAAGGAAGGATGGGAGGAAGGAAGGAAGGAAGGAAGGAAGGAAGGGAGAGAAGGAAAGAAAGAAAGAAGGAAAGAAGGAAGGAAGGAAGGAAAAAGAGAAGAGAAAGAGATTGAGAAATAGATCTACAGAAGATCCAGATCCTATAGTTATCAAAAATAGACTCAGTGTTATCAGTAACGTAAATATCTCAAGTGTAATTAGTATGTGTAATTAGTATATTCAGAAATTAGATTAGATAGGGATTTTAGAAGAGAACAAGAAACCATAAAAAAAATCCCATAAGTTTTAAAACTCAAAATACAAAAATTGGCCATAGAAATTCAACTATTATATTCAGTACCATATTAGATACAGTTGAAGAAAGAATTAGTAGAATGGAAAATATCCCAGAATAACATATCCAGAATTTATATGAGAGTTGTGTAATACAATGAAAAGTCCTAATACAGGTGTAGTTGTATTCCACAAAACAAGGCACAGAAAGAATAGAAAAGTAGCAGATACTGAACAGACAACAGGTCAGCATTTCCCAAAACTTATACAATGCATCAAGTTACATATTAAAAAATTAAAATGTATCCCAAGCATGATAAAAACGAAGAATATTACAGTAAGTACAGAGTTACACTATTGGAAACTAAATACAAAGAAAAATCTTAAAAATAAGAGTTTAAAACAATTTGTCTTCAAAGGAGCAAAAATTAGACCAATAACTGATTTATCAACTAAAAGAAATGATACCAGAAAACAATAGAATTACAACTTCAAATGAATGCTGAAACACAAAGAACAACCTGCCAATTTAAAATTTAACATAGTAAAATCACCATTAAAAATGAAGGAAAAATAAAGACATTTTCAGACAAAGGAAAGCTGCAAGAATATATTATCTGCAGATCCACTATAAGGAAATACACAGAAATTCTTTTTTTAAGGTAGAAGGAAAATGACCCCAGATGGAAGTATGGGGATATAAGAAGGAATAAATATCAATGGAAAGAGTAAATACATGGATAAACAAAAACAAACATGTTGCTAAAAATGTGGGGAAACTAGAACACTTGTGCCGTGTTGGTGGGAACTTAAAATGGTATATCCATTTGCAAAACAGTATGGAGTTTCCTCAAAATAGTAAAATAGAGCATCTGCATGATCCAGGAATACCACTTCTTATTATATATCCAGAGTAATTGAAATGAAAATCTGAAACTATCTGTACACACATGTTCATTGCAACATTATTCACAGCAGCCAAGATACAGAAACAACTCAAATGTCCATAGAAAGATAAATGGATAAAGAAAATGTGTTATATACATAAGATGGACTATTACACAGCCTTTAAAAACAATGGAATCTTAACATTTGCAATAACATGGATGAACCCTGAAGATCTTATCCTAAGTAAGCCAGTCTAAGAAAGACAAATACTATATGATTCCACTTATATGAGGTACCTGTAATATTCTTGAATAAAGAGAGGATAGAATGGTCATTTCTAGGACCTCAGGGGAGGGGGGAAATGGGGAATTTTATAGTGGTATAAAGTCTCCATTATTTAACATGAAGAAGTACTAGAAATTCATTGTACAACACAATGCCTATAGTTAACAGCATAGTATGATATACTTAAAAATTTGTTAAGAGAGTGGACCTTATGTTAAGTGCTTTTATCTCCTTCCCCACACATACACATAAAAGGAAAAAACACAACCTTCAGAGGTGATGGATATGTTTATTCCTTTGGTTTTGCTGATAGTATCACAAGTATGTTGATATGTCCAAACTTAATAAATTGTATACATCAAATGTGTGCAGTTTTTGTATATCAATTATACATCAATAAAGCTGTTAAAATCATCCAACACACTCTTTAAAATCCTAATACCTTCTTCACAAATCTCCATTGAAATGAGAAGATGTATTAAGTGAACAGCAAAAGAATACAGCTTCTAGAAGAGAACATAGGAGAATATCTACCAAGGGATAATCAAAACTTTCTGTAACAGGATACAAAATCGCTAACTATAACAGAAAAGGCTGAGGATTTTAGTGATCTAAAATCAGATATAATAAAAAGAGAACATTATGAAAATGACAAGCCAAGACACTGAGTGGGAGAAGATATTTGTTATATGTAAAACCCACAAAAGACTTGTATCTTGAAAACTCAAAAGAACTTCTAAAAATCAATAAAATAGATGATGAAAAAAAGTGGAGGGGAGGGAATACCTGAATAGTAATTCACAAAGGAATATATCCAAATAGCCAATAAACATGAAGAGCTGAGAAAATTCATTAGTCATTAGGGAATTGCTAAGTTGAGCCACAATAGCCGACCTGGAAAAGAATGACAATACTAGCACATCCTTGGGCATAAGAGCTGCTATGAAACAATATCGTCTATTTGTATAAATTTCCAAAGCTGTGTGATGTTGGAAGTCAGGTTAGTTGTTATATCTGGGAAGGAAACAGCGAGATGTATTTGGAAGAGGACACAAAGGAGACCTCTGAGGTTTTAGTATGGTTCTGTTTCTTGACCGGTTGGTCATTACACCGATATTTTCACTTTGATATAATTCATCAACTTGTATACATATCACTTGGGCTTTTTTCAGTCGGCAATATATATTTTAATAAAAATGTTTTTTTAACGTTTTATTTATTTTGAGAGCGAGTGAGAGCAAACACAAGCAAAGGAGGCGCAGAGAGAGGGTGAGAGAGAATCCCAAGCAGGCTCCGCACTGGCAGCACAGAGCCTAATGCAGGGCTTGAACCAACAAACTGTGAAATCATGACCTAAGCTGAAATCAGGAGTCAGATGCTCAACTAACTGAGGCACCTAGGCGCCCCTTTCATAAAAATGTTTTAAAGAGAAATAATTAGTACCAATAAAAATACAAATTTACTCAGGCTAAGGAACAGAGTACTTGAAAAACACACACTTTTTATGAGGTATAGAATGTATGACTAAACTCTTTTGTTTCTAGTAAAACATAGCACTAGCTGAATTTAAATCATCTGTATTTCCCTGTCGTCAGAGATATGAACATTGTACCATGAAGAAAGAAGATAACCTATATCCCACTTCCCCTGAAGATTCAGTGATATTATCATTATTATTATACGGATATTTATAATATTTATATTCCATTCTTAATCATACTTTTCACAGTTGTTAGCCCTTATTTCATATGAAAAGGATTCAATGCTAATAATCCATCTCCTTATCATGGCTATACCAGTCAACTTTTGTGTTGACTAACATTTATTCTCAACAGATGTTTTCAAGAAGTTTATTCATAGATGCTACAAGTTCTTAATTATTGCATGGTTGAAAGTATGTGTCTCTTGATTTGATTCTTGAGTAGCAACATGCTGGGTAAGATTGTCTTTCACTAGAATTTTAAGTATCTAATTAAGATCTCATCTTTGAATATGGCAGTGAAGAAGTATAGGACCAAGCTACTATTTTCTTCAGGTGCCCATATAATGATTTCATTATCCTTAAAGTCCAGTAGCTTTATCTTTTTGTTATCTATTTATCTATTCAAACTTATCTTTAAAGATTATTACTTCAAAGATAAATAAATTTATCTATTTAAAGTTATCTCTGATGTTCATTACTTTATCACTGAAACTTTTATTCTCTCTTCCTCTATATCAGGGGAAGTTTTGCTCTATATATTGAAAATATACTTATCTCCCTTTTGTTCTAGAATACCAGATGTCAATTATGCTTTGTCCATAGAACCATTTTTTTCTCTTAACTTTTTAAGCATTATGTTCTTTTCCATTCTATTTTGTTTGAATTTCTCAAGCCGATCCTACAGACTTGTTTCCAATGATGTGTAATCTCTTTTTTATTGCTTTTGATGCATTGCTCTTTTCTATAATAATTAAATTTTCTCTTTGTTTCTGTTCTAAGAGCTCTGCCAACTCATAAAAAATTTATTGAGCAATGCATCATACATAAAATAACATTTTAACATATAAATGTACAATATAAATAAATGATAATAAAAGCAACCAAGTACCAAACACCTTGCTTCAAAAATAGAACCAAATAAGCCTTTAGAGATCCTTATGTACCTCTTCATTCTCATTCTTCTAATTAGATAACCTTGATAGTAAAATTATTGTCATTCTCCTGCATTTGAGTTTTAAATTTTAATGTTTTAAAATGCATCAACTTATTTATTGATTCTTAAAATTACTGATTTATTTATATACATGTTGGAATCTTAATTTAGGGACCCTCTATTGCTCTGAGGTCAATTAATGCAGTGAACAAATGGTATGGTCTGTAGAATATCCAGATTAGGTTTTCCTCAGTCTTCATTGGGACAGAGAGCTGTAGTCAGTAAGGTAAGACATAGCCTTGGAACAGCACAATCAATATACATTGTTGTCTATTCCAAGAGAATACAACTTCTGATTCTCTTTCTGGTTGAGTTGGAAACAATGAATTTACCAGGTTAATAGCTATGCATGCATTTCAGAGTCTGTGTTAATCTGCTAAGATGTTATGCCTGTACAACATCTGTAATTAGGGATCCAACTTTGTTAAACTTCTTGTAGTCCAACATTATCCACTATCCACTCACTGCTTTTTCGGGGGCCAGTCTAGTGAATCATATGAGAATATTGTTTATTAAATAAAATGTATGACAATTAGAAAGTGATATATGCTACATAATATACATAAATATTGGTTCACTATACATAATACAGCATAGGTTATATAAGCTATTTGCCTAAAATTTATAGAAATATAAATATATGCCAATACAGTCTAAATAAATATACATTTCTCATTTTAATTTTTTAATTAAAATATTTTCAGGGTTTTTTGAGATATAATTGACATATAACATTGTGTAAGTTTAAGGCAAACAACGAGTTGATTTGACACATTTTTATTGTAACATGATCATCTTGATGGTGTTAGATAATACCTCCATCACGTCACATAATTACATTTATTTTTTGTGGTGAGAACACTTAACATCTACTATCTTAACAACTTTCAAGTATATAATACATTACTGGTAAGTATACTCAAATGTTGTGCCTTATATACTCAGAACTCATTCACCTTCTAGTTAGAAGAACCAAAATTTCCCCATTTCCCCAATACCCTAACCCCTGGTAATCACCATTCAATTCTCTGTTTCTATGAATTTGGCTTTTTTAGATTCCATATTTAAGCGCGGTTATGCAGTATTTGTCTCTTTCTGTCTGACTTATTTCACTGAGCATAATACCTTTAAGGTTTATCCATTTTGCTGCAAATGGAGAAATTCTTTCTTGTTGTTGCTGAATAATGTTGCAGTGTGTGTGTGTGTGTGTGTGTGTGTGTGTGTGTATGTATAAGTATATACATATATCCTCTTTATCAATTCATCTATTGATGGACACTTAGGTTGTTTCTATGTCTTGACTACTGTAAATAATGGTACAAAAGACATGGGTGTGCAGAATGACTCTTTGAGGGACATTTCCCTTGGATAAATAACCAGAAGTGGGATTGTTGTATTATATGGTGGCTCCATTTTTAGTGTGAGGAACTTTCCATAGTAGCTGTACAAATTTAATCGTCCACCAGCAGTGCATAAGGACTCCTTTTTCTCCACATCTTTACCAATACCTGTTATTTCTCATCTTTTTGAGAATAGCCATTCTAACAAGTGTGAATTGATAGGTCATTGTGGTTTGGATGTACATTTCCAAGATGATTAGTGAGGTTGAGCACTTTTTCATGTACCCGTTGGCCATTTGTTGGTCTTCTTTGGAAAAATACCGGTTGAGAACTTCAGCCCATTTTTAAATGACTGTTTGGTTATTTTCACTTATTTTTGAGTTGTATAAGTTCCTTGTATATTTTGGACATGAATTCTTTATCAGACATATGTTTCACAAATATTTTCTTCTATTCTGCAGGCTAACTTTTCATTTTGTTGACTGCTTCTTCTGCTATACAGAAGAAGGTTTTTTTTTGTTTTTTGTTTTGTTTTGTTTTGTTTTTTTTGTTTGAGGTAATCCCATTTGTTAATTTTTGCTTTTGTATGTCATACTTTTGATTTTTGTGCTTTTGGTATCATATCCAAAACATCACTGCTAAGACCAGTGTCTTGGAGTCTTTTCCCTGTTTTCTTCTATAAGGTTTTTAGTTTCAGGTCTTATGTTTAAGGCTTTATTCTAAGTTAATTTTTGTAAGTGGTGTATCATAGAAGTCTAGTTTTATTTGTCTGCATATGATTATCTAGTTTTCCTAACATTTATTTAAGAGATTATCCTCTCTTCTCTGAATATTCTTGGCTCCTCTTTGAAATATTAGTTGACCATATATGTAGGGATTTATTTTGGACTCTTGATTTTGTTGCATTAGTCTATATGTGTCTGTTTTTATACCAGTACCATACTGTTTTGATTCCCATAGCTTTGTAGTATAGTTTGAAATTAGGAAATGGGGTGCCTTCAGCTTTGTTCTTCTTCCTCATGATTCCTTTGGATATTAAGGGTCTTTGTGGTTCCAGACAAATTTAGGATTTTTTTTTCTATTTCTCTCAGAATGTCATTGGAATTTTGATAGCGATTGCATTGAATCTATAGATGGCTTTGAGGAGTAGAGATATTTAAACAATATTATTTCTTATGATTCATAAACTTGACATTTTCTTCCATTTGTGTCTTCAGATTTTTTAATCAAAATCATGTAGTTTTCCATGTTCAGACATTTCCTTGATTAAATTTATGCCCAAGTATATTATTGTTTTTGATGCTACTGTGAATAGATATTTTCTTTTTATTTCTATTAGATATTTTATTGTTAGTATATAGAAACACAAATGATTTCTATATGTTGACTTTACATCCTGTACTTTACTGAATTTGTTGAGTTCTAACAGATTTTCGTGGAGTAATTAGAATCTTCTGCCTATAAAATATTATCTGCAAACAAAGACAATTTGACTTCCTCCTGTGTAATTTTAATGCCTTTTATTTCTTTGTCTTGTCTGATTGCTCTGGTTAGGACTTCTAGTACTATGTTAAATAAAGGTGGTAAGAGTAGGCACTTTTGTCTTATTTCTAATCTTAGAGGAAAAACTTTCAACTTTTCACGATTGGGTGTGATGTTAGCTATGAGTCTGTCATGTGTGGCTCTTATTATGTTGAGGTATGTTCTCTCTATAGTCAATTAGTTGAGGGGGTCTATCGTGAATGAATGCTGAATTTTGTCAAATGATTTTTCTGTGTATATTGAGATGATTATATGATATTTATCCTTTTTTTGTTAATAAGGAAGGTCACATTTATTGATTTGTATGATGAACTCTCTTTGCATCACTAGAATAAACCCCACTTCGTCATGGTATATAATCATTTTAAGGCACTGTTAAATTCAGTTTGCTAATATTTTGTTGAGAATTTTTGCATCTGTATTTATCAGAAATATATGTCTGTAGTTTTCTTCTAGTGTTCTTATCTAGATTTGTAATCAGGATAATTCTGGCTTTGTAAAACAAAATTTGGAAGTGTTCCTTCTTTTTAAATTTTTGGAAAGAAATAGAGAAAACTAGGTATTATTTCTTCGTTAAAAGCTTGATAGAATTCACCAGTGAAACCACCTAGTCCCAGACTTTTTTGTTGTTTTTGTTTGAAGATTTCAGATTGCTGATTCTATCTCCTTACTAGTAACTGGTCTGTGCATATTTTCTGTTTGAAATTCATTTTTTATAAGCTGTATGTTTCTAGAAATTTATCCATTTCTTCTAGGTTATCCAATTTGTCATGTAATTATTTATAGTAGTATCTTATGGTCTGATTTATTGCTATGGTATCATTTTTAATGTCTCTTCTTTCATTTCTGATTTAGAATCTTCTCTTTTTTCCTTTATACTACTTTCCTTTACTTGACAAGTTTGTCTATTCTGTTTATCTTCTCAAAACATTAGTTTTTAGTTTTGTTCTTCTTTTTTATTGTTTTTTTTTCTGGCTACTTTTTCATTTATTTCTGTTCTGGTATTTGTTATTTCCTTCCTTCTGCTAACTCTGGGATAAGACTCCTACTTGGTCCATTTGGCATTTAGCGCTGGATTTGACAACTCCCACATAGGCACTATTATTTGCGGATGAATGTCAATTTTTGTTGTTAGAGGGGCAGAAAATTAGAGATGTCTTACATTGCCATGATGCTGTCAGTAACCTAACACTTCTAAAGTGCTTACAATTAAGTATTTTTATTAAACACATAAATCATGATAAAAATATAAATAGGGAACATTTCTTCAACTCAAAACTACACATTTTCTTTTCATTTGTTACCTTTTCTGAAATCTGGAAGTCTACATGGAATATGTGAATATTTTTCTTCACATAAAATTGCTATCAAGTTTTTGGTGCCTCTTACATTTTGCTGATATGACTAGAAGTCATATTTGTCATATTTCTGTTGGCTTAAGAGTTTTATTTAAAAGTATTTTGTATTAACAAAATGGCTCAATTAATTATGTCCAGCTCTTGGTTTCAGTTCAGCTCATGATCTCACAGTTCATGGGTTCAAGCCCTGTGGTGGGCTTTGGGCTGACAGTGTAAAACATACTTGGGATTCTCTCTCCCTCTCTCTGCACCTCCTTGAGGAGCGCTGTCTCTCTCTCTCTCTTGCTCTTGCTCTCTCTCTCAAAATAAATAAATAAATGAACTTTAAAAAAAATAGTATTTTGTTAAATAATATATTGCAAAATGAATTCAGATTTTCCATAACTAGGTTTCTTTTGGTTTACATCTGAATACACTGCCATTAATAGTATCACAAGTTTATGTTCAAATAACCTAGTATGCTTTTGATATAAAAGTGACAAAATGAAAGTTGCATTAACTTGAAATTAGGTAATATTTAGTACATTTAATGAAAAGTAGAAAACATATGTAATAGTTAATTTGCTTAGTTGAATTCAATTCTTTTAAAGTTTCCTCATAATAAAGTTTACCTTTTAAGAGCTGTGTGTTTAACACAGAATTTGCACGGAAAGTATCATAAGAGATCTACACTTAACTCTTTTAAAATATTTTAATAAATGAGAAGCAAAGAAATGTGTTAATTGATTTTAACAGTAACCCAAAAGTTATTTTACCCTTTAAAGAACATTATGTGTTTTAGTACTGCTTGTTCATTCCTTATTATTTTAGTATGCTATAAACAATTATGACACAGACCTGCATAAATTATTCCCAAGATACTTCTCATATGCTCATTTTTCTCAATTCAACATCACTCTCTTAAAAGTAGTTTAAGTGATTTATGACCAACACTATTAGTTTTGGTTATTAAAGGAAATTAATATATTTTAAGCACATATAGAATAGCTTTTATGGCCATAACTTTACACCTATCAATATACAAAATAANGTCTCCGATCCCGGCCCGATTTTATCTTCCCCGGTTCGCACTCACGTTAGAAGGCTCTCTCAGTGGATTCTGCGTCCTTTGTCTCCCAATCTCTCAGGTTTTGTAAGGTTTCCAATGGCTTCAGATCTTTTCTGTGTGATGTATGGGCGCGAGTGCAAGTACGGAGCTCCTTACTTCTCCGCCATCTTGCCCCCTCCTCCTGCAAGGCACTATTCTAAGCACTATGAAAACTCACTAAATCATTCCAACAACTCAATGAGTTTGAAACTATTAATGACCCGATTTTGCTGTTAAAGAAACTGGCATACTATAATTTAGGAACTTGCTCACGGTTTCAACACTTTGAGCATCAGCAGTTGGCCTAAAGAACACATGTTCTTTTCCACGATATCTAACTACTTCTCAGAAGTGATCTCTCATTGGTATCATAGTAAAAAAATAGAAATTATGTATAGAGTTATCAAATGATGAGGCTTTTCAGGCATACTACTTGTAATATATGAAGCTTTGATTCTATTGGGAAGGAAAGCAATTACTGAATTTGGAAGTATTTTCTATTAGAAGATGGGAAGTGTTACAAGATACAGTGAAGAAGTTAAGGTTGATCAAAGAAGTAGTGACAGAGCTTCAATTTTCCAGAAAAATTAGTGAAAGTGTTTGTAATACCTTAAAAATACCAAGAGATGCTACTTCAAAGTTGTTATTCTGTAATAAAATATAATAAAGACATAAAATTCTATAGATGTTAAAGCAATTTCAGAAATATTAGTTATATTTTAGTAACTTAGACTTGTTTTCTGAATAGTTGTTAAAATTGTTTCAAAGAAATGTGAACAAAATAAAAAATTCAGAACTCAGTTTTTATGGTGGTGCTTACTGTAATGACTCATTATGACATCTGTTGATGAACTAATTAAGTATTTTAACAATTTTGTCTCCATATGTCTTACGGTGTTTTTGCTTTGAATACAAAACTTATTTAGACATTTCAAATGATCCATTTCAGCTCTTCTAGGCAAGAATGTGTATATAACATACATTTGTACTATAGAATGCTAAATATTTTATCAAGGTTTTATAACATACAACTTTAAAAATCAGTTGTAAGATGTACAAACTGATATATTTAATTCATCGCCAAATTATCCCTTCTGCTTCCAACGCAAAGCAGTAACAGATAATACATTCAAAGTTGAAACCAAAGGACTTACTGGAATGGAAAGATCAAAGAATGAGTGAAGCTAAAGCCCTGGATCTTCCAGAAGGGGGCAATACAGCCTGGAATAAACTCTAGAACAGAGTGTAAGAGGGGTTAGTTTATTAGAAGACAGTATTGGAAAATCACCCAGAAATATTGTAAAACAAGAGAAATAAAAGTGAAAGGAAAACCATGAAAAAAAAAGAAGATGGAAAGAAAAACCACCTGGAAAATATGTATACATAGTGAGGCTTCTACATTCATGCAACCAGAAGTTCAACAAGAGCAGAATGGAGCAACTGTCAGAGCAATAAAATTTGAGGAAATAATTGCTGCAAATTTTCCAGATTGAAAGTATATTCCAAGTACTCAGCAGAATTATTTAAATAAATGCATAGACATACAGTGATAAAGTTGTAGAACATTAGAATAAAGAGAAAATCTTAAAAGGCATCAGAGAGAAACAACCTATTACCAACCATGGCATGACCAATTAAACCAACAAGAGACAGATTTTATACACAGATAAATTATTATTCATGATTAAATGAAAAATAAGGAAGATTCATGCTAACAATTACCAGAAGAATTTACCACCTACACAGACTCTCTTATTAAGAGAACTATGAAATATATACTTAAGCAAGAAGAAAACAAAACAAAGAAGGAAGCTGTGGGATTCAAGCAAATCTGGGTTCCAAAACTAATTAAATGCTGGAAAATTTCAGTAAAAACATACTTTAAAATAAGGACCTCCAGGTAATAGCATGTACAGTAAAGGCAAGATCAGAGAGATATCTTCATTTAGTAATTAAAGAAGTGCATCTTTTCAGAAAGACCTTAATGTGAGCTAGGAAATCATCAAATTCCTAGAGAAGAAGACAGGTGGCAACCTCTTTGACCTCAACTGTAGCCTCTTACCAGACATGCCTTGGGAGACAAGGGAAACAAAAGCAAAACTGAACTATTGGGACTTCATCAAAATGAAAACTTCTTCACAGAGAAGGAAACAATCAACAAACTAAAAGGCAACCTACAGAGTGGGAGAAGGTATTTGCAAATGATGTGTTGGTTAAAGGGCTAGAATCCAAAATCTTTAAAGAGCTTATCAAATTTAACAACCAAAAGAAAAAAAAATCCAGTAAAGAAATGGGCAGAAGACATGAACAGACATTTCTCCAAAGAAGACATACAAATGGCTAACAGACACACAAAAAAATACTCAACTGCACTCATCACCAGGGAAATACAAATCAAAACCACAATGAGATACCACCTCACACATGTCAGAATGGCTAAAAGGAACAACTCAGGAAACAACAGATGTTGACGAGGATGCAGAGAAAGGGGAACCCTCTTACACTGTTGGTGGGAATGCAAACTGGTTCAGCCACTCTGGAAAACAGTATGGAGTTTCCTCAAAAAATTAAAGATAGTGCTCCTCTACAGCCCAGCAATTGCAGTACTAGGAATTTACCCAAAAGATACAATAGTCATTTGAAGGGGTACATGCACCTCAATGTTTATAGCAACACTACCAACAATAGCTAAATTATGGGAAGAACCCAAATGTCCATCAACTGATGAATGGATGAAGAAGATGTGGTGTGTGTGTGCGCGCACGTGCACACAATGAAATATTATTCAACCATCAAAAAGAATAAAATCTTGTCATTTGGAATGACATGAATGGAGCTAGAAGGTATTACGCTATGTGAAATAAGTCAGTCAGAGAAAGGAAAATACCATATGATTTTATTCATATGTGGAATTTAAGAAACAAAACAGATGAACACAGGGGAAAGGAAGAAAAAATAAGATAAAAACAGAGAGGGGGGGCAAGCCATCAGAGACTCTTAACTATAGAGAATAAACAAAGGGTTGCTGGAGGGAAGAGGGTAGGCAGATGGGCCAAATGGGTTATGGGTATTATGGTCAATACTTGTTATGACAAGCACTGGATTATATGTAACAAACATTACAAAGTGCTACTATTGTTTTAAGAAAACTTGATTTGCATCAGGGAAACTTATTTTCTTTCCTTTTTTTTTTTAGTTAATAAACCAAGTAAAATGTATACTAATATGTGCCCACTGAGATTAGTGAACAACATACATTGCAAAGAGGCTCTTATGTCAGTTTGATCTTTTATGTGCTTTATTCAGAGAAAACCTCCAGGGTGTGAGGACATTTTTTTTCATTACTAGTTCAAAAGATTATCAATCTTATAAATTTTTGACAATCTTGTCGGTAAAATTAATATTTCAAAGTATTTTACTTGGCATTTCTTTGGTGATATCTACTTGTTACATATGTTTATTGGAGGAGTTTATTTCTCCTAAAATGTGTCTATTAGTTAATATCGTTGCTATTTTTTTGTTTTACATTCTTATTAATATATATGGACTTCTTGTATATAAGGAGTATGTATATGAGGATTACTAGCCTCTTACTACATTACTGTTTTACTACTGCTTTAAAATGTTTTACATATTTTCTTTTCCTGCTTTAATTTCGTATGTGATAGCGATTATGGTGATCTTTATTGGGATGCCTGGATTTTGTTTCATGGTTTTATAGATCTTCACCCCAATATTTTCTTCTATTAATAGTTGTAATATACCTTTTACTTATACTTAGTATCTCTCTGATCTAATCAAGCAATCATATCTCTGTAGGTCTATCTCTAGTTATCATGTATAATGTGTCTTATCCATATATAGCTGGCTCTGATTTGTATCCCTTTGCTAAAATAAAACTTTAATCGTGAGTCTAAGATTTGTGATTCTAGTGAACTATTAAACCTGAGAGGATGCTGGGAACAACCAAAATTGAAGCTAGCTTTTCACAATGGAGGGTGCTCTGTGGACCCCTCAACTTTCAGGGGTGAACTTGCAGGTGGTGTCGAAGTCAGGGCAGTCTTGTGGAGGACAGTACCCTTATCTGTGAAGTTTGGTCTAACCCTAGGCAGCTGATGTCAAAAGTCAATGTACTTGCAACAACAACAAAAAAAGATAGGGAGGTCTCATGCATATTTCACCTAGCTTTCCCCAATGGCAACATCTTGCATAACCATAGTATACTATGCACACCAGAAAATTAACATTGGCACAATCCACAAAGTTGATTCAGAGTTAGTAAGTTTTACAAGGACATGATTACATATATGGGGATATAATTCTATGCAATTTTATCACATATGTCACTTTATATAAAGGTGACTACAATCAAGAAGCCAGACTCTTCTGCAAGCTTCCTACATACTACTCTTTATGCTCCTTCTCACTTCTCACTTCTCACTCCTCTCTAATCCTTAAACCGAGGGAATGGGTAAGCTGTTCATCGTCTCTATAGATGGGTTATTTCAAGAATGTTATGGAATGGACGCACACAGTATGTACACTTTTCAGATGGACTTTTTTCACTGATAACCACCCTTTGAAATCCATTAAAGCTGTTGCATGCATTACTAGGTCACTTTTTATTGCTGAGCAGTATTTCATAGTACAGATAAACCAGTTAGTTTAACTGGTTATTCACTAACAGAAGGGCCTTTGACTAATTTCTAGTGTTTTGAGTGCATTGCGAATAGAGCTGCTGTAAACGTTTGTGTATAGATTTTGCTTGAGCATAATTTTCATTTTTTCTATGATAAATATCCGAGTGATATTACTGGGTTGTATGGTAAGTACATATTTAGGGTTGTTGTTTTTTTTTTTCTTTCATAGGTAAGGCTAAGCCTCAAAGAGGTGGAGTGCCTTGGCTGAGGTCAAACTGCCTGCCAGACTCTATCCAGAGAGAATAGAGGAAAAGCCAAAGACAAGCTTGGTCCCCACACATTTTGCTTTGGGCTACCTTCACAGTCTTGTCCAGCTGGGGCCACAAGGACACAGAAAACATTTCTGAAATATCCTAGAGTATCACTTTAATGGTCTCCTTGGAGTCTTTGCTGACAGAATTAAAAGAGAACAGGTATTTTAACAAGGTCCACCTTGGTAACCTTACCATATGTAGTAATGAGGCCCTTTGGGCACAGTATGAGAGAACTACCTCCCTTCGTACCAAGCAGTATGCTTTTGAGGGCCATGTTCAAAAGGACTGTCATGTATAGGATCTTATGAGAAGTTATAATAGCAAAGACTCATAGAATGTTAGCTGTATTCTAAGCAGCATTCTAAACATTTTATTATATTCATTCATTTCTCTGAAGCAATTCTGCTATTATCTCATTTTATAGACAAGGAAACTGAGCCACTAAAGAGCTGAGCAGTTTGCCCAAGGTTACATAGCTAGCAAGTGGTAGAACCAAGATGTAAACCCAGGCATGTTAGCTCCAGAGTTAACACTTTGACATATTTTTCCCTAGGCGTTGACATGTTTTAACATCTACAATGCAAAAGTAACTTGTAGGCAAGTCTCTTGAGTTTTAAAATATCAAAGTGAAAAATAACCACAGCACATGAAGGCTATCTTGCCATGCACCATGGACAGTTATTAGGTGCTCCCTGCTGCCCTCAGTGTGACTTACATGAGGCCCACCAAGCTCTAACTCCTGCCTTTGTCTTCAGCTTGAGTCCATGCCTCCCTCCTCCCTCATATGGCAGCACTTCCCTAGTATATGTTTAATTTTAAAAGAAATTGACAAATGATTTTCCAGAAGGCCTGAATCATTTTACAGTCCTACTGGTAATGTATGAGTGACCAGATACTTTGCATCTTCAAGAGCATTTGGTGTTGCCCTTGTATTTTATCTTAGCTATTGTAATGGGTGGTTAGTGGTAGCTCATTTTTGTTTTTATTTGTATTTCTCTAATAGCTAATGGTGTTGACTGCATTCTCACGTGTTTATGTGTTATGTGTACATCATCTTCGGTAAAGTGTCTGCTCATTTCTTTTGCCTATCGCCTAACTGGATATTTTTTTAATGTTGAGTGTTGACGGTTCTTATTATAGATATTCATCCTTTTTTAACCCATTCATAACAGCACGGTATAACAGCATACCATACTGAATGGCTTATAACCCAGAGAAATTTAATTCTTACTGCTCTGGTGTCTGGAGGGCTAACATTGGGGTGTCAGCATGGTCTGGTTCTAGTGACAGCCCTTTTCTGAGTTGCAGGCTGCTGACTTCTTGATGTATCCTCATGTGGCAGGAAGAGGACTAGCGAACTTGGTGGAGATCTCTTTTATTAGGGCAGTGATTCCATTTATGAAGGCTCTAACCTCATGACCTAATGACCTGCCAAAGTCCTCACCTCCTGCTACCATCTTATGGGGGGGGGTAGGTTTCAACATGAATTTTGGGGGACACAAACATTCAGTTCATAGGAACTTCTTTGTAGGATAGTTTGCAGATATTTTCTCCCAGTCTGTAGTTGTTTTTTTTCATCCTGCTACCAGAATCTTTAATTTTGATGCAGTCCAATCTACTGATTTTTCCTTTCATAGATTATGATTTTGATGTCAACTCTAATAACTACTCACCCTAATCCAAGATCCTGAAAATGTCCTCTGATGATTTTTTACATTTTAAAAAGTTTCATACTTTATGTTTAAGTCCACAATCTACTTTTAGTTAATTTTTGTGTAAGATTTGATGTTTAGGTCCAGGCTCTTGTTTATTGTTTTGTTTTATTTTCCTAGGGATATCCAAATGTTTCAGTACTGATTGTTGAGGAAAATTGGCATATTTTACTGGATCTAGTTTTGGGCCCCATTTTCTGTTTCATTGATCCATGAGTCTTATCCCTAGAGCAATACCACATTGTCTTAATTACTTCTGGTACAGAGTAAGCCTTATCATTTGGAAGAATAATCTTATTTTTTCCCCAAACTTGTGTTAGCTATTCTAGGTGTTTTGTCTTACCAAATAAATTTTACAATAAACTTGTCTAAGTCTACAAAAATCCTGCTGAGATTTTGATAGTTGCATTAAACCAATAGACCAATTTTGGGAGAACTGATATTTTTACTATGTTGAGTCTTTCAGTTCATATACAGAGAAAACCTCTTCAATTATTTAAACATTGTTTGATATGTTTTATCAGCATCTTATAAATTTCAACATTTAGATTCTGCACGTTTCTTTTTATATTTATATCTAAGTTTTTCATTTACTGTTGAGTGATTATAGATGGTGTTATACTTGTAATTTGGGGTTTTCAGATACTGCTTTGATACAAAAATGTGACTGATTTTTGTGTGTTAATCTTGTAGCCTCCAATCTTGATAAAGTTAATTTTAGTAGGTTTTTGTTTCTTTGTAGATTCCTTGTGATTTTTCATGTTAAAATCACCAATAATCTGTAAGTAAGGAAAAATTTTCCAATATATATGCCTTTTATTATTTTTCCATGTGTGGTTGTGTCAACTAGAAGTTCCAGAGCTATCCTGAATAAAAGTAGTGAGAACTTGCCTTGTGTAGAATCTTATAAGGAAGGATTCAGTCTGGCATCATGAAGCATGATATTAGTTTTTTTTTTCTTTTTTTAATAAGTGTTGCTTACTAAGTTTACGAAGTCTTCTCCATTCCTAGTTTGTTGAGAGCTCTAATTATGAATATGCTGTGTTTTGTGAAATACTTTCCTTGTAACATCTGCTATCATTATACAATTTTTCTTCTTTAGCCTGGCAATACAGTGGATGACATTAATTAAATTTCAAATATTGAACTAAACATACACATTCTACTTGACTGTAGTATTTAATTCTTTTTATCTACTGATGAATTAAATATTCTGTTGAGAATTTTGCATCTCAATGCAAGACAGTTATTGGTCAATAGTTTTCTGGCTTTGTGCTATCTTTAGCTGGTTTTGCTATCAGGGTAATACTGGCCTCAGAACATGAGGTGAGAAGTAGTATGTCCTCATGTGTCTTTTATGACTCTGTCATTATATAAATTTTATACAACTTGTTAGGTGACATCCTCCCGAATAACCACCTTTGCCCGGAATTTTCTTTTATGGCGGCTTTTAAATTACAAAATAAATTTACTTCATGGTTATGCAATTATTCAGATTGCCTATTTGTTTTTCAGATTATATTTGTTGAATTGTGGTAGTTTGTGGTTTCAAGGAAATGGTCTGTTTCTTCTAAGTTTTTAAATTTATAAAAGCAATGATTTGATATATTTAACTCCTATCTTTCTGTATGTATATATGTATTATTTCATGTAGAAGTTTAATTAATGAAAATTCCATTGTTGCTCACATTTTGTTTATTATTATTCTCACTCAGCCCTATTCTTTGTGTATGTTTATATACATCTAGTCCATGGTTTCACCCTGCTGTGTAATACCACATAGTGTCCACCCACCATATTTGATCTATGAATTCCCGGGATACATCCTAAATTGCCTGCAACTCTAAACAATCATGGATTGCTCAGAAAATATTTTGAACATATTCTCTTACGTATCCACAAGAAATTTCTTCAGAGCACTTTCTGTATAAAATATTCTCAATTTTTAAAAATCCAATTGATTGGTGAGTCTAACTTATTTACCTATATTCTCATTACTTACAGTTTAGGAGTAATTTTTACCTTTTAAATTCACATTTTTTATTTATTCTACTTTCTTTTTCTTTTTTTCACCTGTTGTATCCTGTTTTCCATTAGACTGAGTTATATTTTTGGTAATTTTTAAAGTTATGCATTCTAGGTTTCTAATAGTCAATGTCCTTAACTTGAAACTCATATTCAAATTTATTCACTTGTATGAATTACTTAAATTTATCAGGATCTATCTGTAATATCTCTATAACATAAAAGATACATTAGTATAGCCCTTCCTGAATCCCTGTAATTTTTATTTTGAATATTTTAAAAATTGTGGATTGATATAAACCTATTTTGAAAAACCAAAATTTATCAATGATAGATACGAGTTAAGAATTATTGCTATTATTATTACTTTTAAGAAGATTTTATTTTATTTAGTTTTTTAGATTTCTTTATTTTTTAAGTAATCTCTATACCCCACTTGGGCTTGAATTCACAACCCCAAGATCAAGAATCTCATGTTCTACCAACTGAGCCAGTCAGGTACCCCTGAGGATTATTATTATAATTTCAAATAATTCTGACACAATTATAGAAACAGAAATCATCATAGAAAACAAATGTCTCAAATAAATATTGATTCTTTCAATATTCCAGGTATTTTAATAATTCCAATAGCGATTTTGTATTACTGAATTGTTAAAAGAGCAAATATCCTTTATTGGGTATAAGAAAATGAGGATTAAGTGTGGTTCTTGTTATGTAGATATTAGCTTAAATGTCACTCCCTCAGCAGTATTTTCCCTAACCATCCAGCTAACCCTGGTATGGTTATGTCACATCACTGTATTTTGATTATTTCCATAGCACTTATCATTATTTAATTGTTTTCCTGTTTACTTACTTTTTAATGGCCTGTCTCCTAGTAGTGGAGTGAGAATATAATCTCCATGAAGTTAGAAATAACTGGAGTTCAACACATGTTGACTGAATTAACAGATACACATTTTTAGCTTAATTTTAATAGACATGGGTTCAAATAAAATTACATTGGTATGAACAGTGATCACATGCTATTTATTGTTTTCATGGCAATTATTTTCAAAGAGGTGTTATTTTTTTTCTTTCTAAATTTTCTTTGTTCCTTCTAGGAACAGAGGTAGATAAGACATCAGAATCTTTGGTATGGTTAAAGTGTATAAACCTTAAATATGAGGTTGTTTATATTTATCTATTGCCTTTTTTCGGGAAGCTCAGTCTTTCAGGACCAAAATCCAAATGGTTCAATATAGCTAAATGTGTGAGAAGAAGGTGTTGTTTCTCTCTTTGCATGGGAATGCCCATTCCCAGGTCGCCTGCTCTAACATGTACTAGTCTGAGTACCACTCTGTGCTTAGTACCAGAGAAATCTCTTATTGTGGTGCCTCATCACTCCATGTGGAAAGCAATTATTCCTACTCATCCCTGTCCCTAGAAATAGTTTAGTAAAACCATCAATTATTCCACTCTTGTTATAACTAAATACATCCTGTAACTCCCAGAAAGTAAAAGATGATAAGAACATAGTGGTGATTTTGCACATTCTAAGAAACAAAATGTCTTTTACTTTTAGGCTTTTCAAAGACTGAACCCAAGAAAAGCAACCATAAAGAAAACTTGATGAAATTTAACTTTTTATCATAAAATATCCTAAACCAAATGAAAAGGTAAACAGTGAATCACTGGGTTATATTTTATCATATGTGCAAAAAAAATTATGACAATGAAACACTTCTAAATTAAAAACAAAGGAATCAATTATAGAAAAATTAGAAATTCACCTATGGCACAATCAGTAGGGCATGAAGATAAACCCAAGAGGAGAAATATAAATGATCCAAGGATACACATAAAAGTTTTTCTTCTTAATTATAAACATGTAAATCCCAAGAATAATAAATGTTAATATTTACCTAGCAAATTTGCAAACATTTACAAGCTATAATACTGATGCTTGGCTGGTTAGGAAAATGTAGTGTCTCTACAATATAGTGCATGAATACCTTGTTTCAGTCTTTCTGGAAGAGAATTTATAGCCATATGTGCCAAGAGAGCAGGTCATGCTGTGCCACACGGGGTTCTAGCTCCATAGTGTCAACCCAAAAGCTTGGGTTGTCCTCAACCAACCTACACTGTGTCCCTACAAAGCCAACAAAACAAGCCATGCCCAGTACTCTCTAACACCAACACTATGCCAGAAAATATGCTGACAAAGGTAATTCTATGCATCTTTTGCTCTCTAATATTTTGAAATGCCACACTTTAAAAATATCAATAGTCTGCACATCAGTAAAAAGAAACGCTTGTTCATAATTTGGGAAGGCACCCAAATTCTCTTACTTATGAACGCTGCAGTTAATAGTTACTTCTTTGAGAGTAGTTTCTGATATTGTAGGTGTTGATTCCTCCTTTGGTTTTCATATCAGCCCAGAAGTTGTATGTTGGGGAATTAGACATCCTTTCCTTACCTGCAATGCTCCCTCTCCAACCTTTTTTTTTTTTTACTTAGAACCATCCATCAATAACTAAAAAGAGCATTAATAGGTAGCATTTGTTCAGAGACTTCTGTGTATTCTCGCATTGGGCCATAGTGTGTATTAACATTATCCTCTCTTTCTTCACACTTACTTTTTCTAATCTTATGCAGTCAGTACTTTGATAAAGAGATTATTAGAACTATGAAAAATTATATATAAAAGGAAGAACTATTTTAACAGTATGTTAATTTCAAGAGAAAAAGGAGCCAGGGTTATTAAATTATAGTATGTCATCCAAATACGTATGATATAGTCTCTTCCATCTAGACTGCCAAACTGATGTCAATACCAGCAAAACAGTTTTTAAATTTTTTTAATGTTTATTTATTTTGGAGACAGAAACAGAGCATGAGTGACAAAGGGGCAGAGAGAAAGGAAGACACAGAATCTGAAGTAGACTCCAGGCCCTGAGTTGTCAGCCCAGACCCTAACGTGGGCCTTGAACTCACAAACTGTGAGATCATGACCTGAGCTGAAGGTAGACACTTAACCGACTAAGCCACCCAGGTGCCCCAATACCAGCAAAATTTTGTAATTATATTCTTTAGAGCAGAGAGTCCAGTCTTTGAAGTAGTTATTATTGAGAGTTTGACATACCAAAACAGCAAGAACATGGGGCTTTTGAGATGTCCTTCCTTGAGTCTGAGACCAGGAAACATTGCCCAAGATCACGTATAGACAGTATAATAGATGAGGGACATGCATGGAGATAGCATTCACTGTGATATCAGGAGTAGGTTGTTAATGAGAAGGATACTAGGCTAACAAACGTGCTCCAAGCAATGCCTTGTAGGAAAGTGACTAATGATTTATCCTAGACAGATATAAGATGATGGAAAAAAATGTATTTATGTTCAATAATTTAGCATCTTCCCAAATTAAAAGTAGATACTGCTACAGGTATGTATCCCTCTTAGTGGAGTGGTTTAAGATGGGACTTAAAATCTGAACTTTTCTATCTATCCATTAAGGTCAACAAGGGTATAGTCAAGTCTTTTGACTCCATTTTTACCGCACTGTGCCATTTGAAATGAGAATTTCTGGCACACAATAGTGACATGTGCCAGATTAAAATTGGCAATGAGTAACAATTCTCATGTACCTAAATAAGTTGAAAGAATAAATACTGTTTATTACTAATTTTAAATGGTCTGGAAGAATATGAAGAAAATACAATTCCAGATAAGTGAAATTCCTGTCTGAGGATAGCCTTGACCCAGGTACCAGTAGCCTTCCACATTGTGTCTGAGGGATAATTCTCAATGGCTGAGAATGTAACTTCATTCTTTTAGTTCTTCAGTTGAAGGTAAGTGTGATCCCTTATTAGGCAAGTATAGCAATTGCTTTCTGCTCATTTGACAGAGCTAGCTCTTTATCTGTGAGAATGTGGCAACTGCAACAATAAAGTACAGGTTGTTAGTTCAGAAATTAGAGTAATATCCGTCAGAAGATATGATTTTGTGGAACATGGTGGGGAAGGGGGACCCTAAGCTCACCTCATCTCACAAATACAATTGGATAACACTCAGAATAAATAGCCCAGAAAATTATCTGAAGACTGGCAGAACAAACTCCACAACTAAAAATAGGGAAGAGATCCTATCAGAGAAAGTAGAATGGGTGAAGTCTTGGTTTGGGACTGATACAGACTATGGTCGTCTGTGGTATAGAGGAGGCCAATGGCACTGAGAAGGGCCCAAAACAGATGGTACATGGAAGATAAATCCCCCTATTTGGCTTGGAAAGCAAGAGAAGCTGAATTTCATGAATTATTACAACCAGTGGAACTTAAAGCCTGGAATTTCAAAAATTGGAGGTGGGGAGTGGCTCCACAATAGCACAGAGGGTGTTAGGAAGATGAATCTTTACCCTTAAAGAGACAGGACAACAAACAGGCAGTGGGAATACAGTGGGGAAGAAGCAGTTTGAAAAACACTGGCATAGATGGGAGGGAAAGTGATTTACTCATTTCAGAGCATGGCTTACAAAGGAAGAGATCTTAAGAAACCCCTCTGAGGAAAAAGGAGTTGTGAGGCACCATTTTATTCCTTGCCCCTCAGCATAAACACACTACCTCCTGCTGGAACACGCCCAATGAGGACACGTGCTACCTAACTTGCTTATACCAAGCCCTGACCCTCTGTGCATTCATGGATCCACCCCTCCCAGTCATGATTGCTTCGATCCCTGTGCTATGGACCCCCTTCCCTAGAAGACTGGTGCAAACCTCATCAACACTCTCTCCCAACCCATGCCTTTAGTGGGGCCTCAGTTGTGGCGGCAGTGATAGCAGATCAGATTTCATAAGCAGATCAGTGCACACCTTGTTAAAATGCTCCTTATCCAGCCAGGAACCAAACACTGCCCCAAAAAGGTACAGAGAGCCTTTGCAGACAACTGGACTGAAATATAGAGAGGCCAGGACTCAATAGGAGGGGTAGGGAATACAGATAGAAGGTACTCCCTAATGTACCAGACTCTCGGGAGCAAGGAACACTGTACTGCAGGACCTCTTCTTCATAAAGCCAATACCTTCAAGACCAAGAGATGTAGCTGACTTTAACACACAGAAACAGACACAGAGAGCGAGACAAAATGAAGGTACAGAGGAATAAGTCCCAAATTAAAGAATTGGAAAAAAAACACAGCAAGACACCTAAGCAAAACAGATACCATAATATGTCAGATACAGAATTTAAAGTAATTATCATAAAGATACTTAGTGGATTTGAGAAAAGGGTAGAGGACAAAGAGACAAATAAGAACCAATCAGAGATGAATACAATAAATTAAATTGAAAATACACTTGAGAGAATAAATAGCAGGCTACAGAAAGCAAAGGAATGAATTAATGGCCAGGAAGACAGAGTAATGAAAAGTAATAAAGCTGAGCAAATGAGAGGAAAAAAAGTATGCAAAATGAGAACAGATTTAGGAAACTCAGTGACTCAATGAAGTATGATAACATTCAGATTATAGGGATCCCATAAGAAGGAGAGAGAAAAGGGAGCATAAAATTTATTATAAATGTCTACGCACCAAATATGGGAGCTCCTAAATATATAAAACAATTAATCACAAGNGGTTACAGGGCTGGTTCATTATTCGCAAATCAATCAATGTGATACATCACAGCAACAAAAGAAAAGATAAAAACCATATGATCTTGTCAATAGATGAAGAAAAATTATTTGACAAGATAGAGCATCGCTTCTTAATATTTGAAGAAGTAATAGCTAAAAATGTCCCTAACCTGGGGGAAACACATTCCAGATCCAGGAGGCACAGAGATACCACCCCAAAATCAATTAAGGAGGTCCACACCAAGGCACATAGTAATTAAAATGGCAATAAAGAAAACATTTAAAAGCAGAAAGAGAAAAGTGTTATGCACAATGGAAACCCCATAAAGCTATCAGAGAATTTTTCAGCAGAAGCTTGGCAGGCCAGAAGGGAGCAGCATGATATATTCAAAGTGCTGAAAGAGAAAAATCTGTAACCAAGAATAACCTATCTAGCAAAGCTATTGGTCAGAATAGGAATGATAAAGAATTTCTCAGACAAATAAAAATGAAAGAAGTTCATGACTACTACACTACTCACAAAAAAGAAATTAAAGGGGATACTTTGAGTGGAAAGACCAGAAGCAAGAGTATGAAAAGTAAAAACATAAAAATATTAAAAATAAACACTTCTTTTTAAAAAATAAATATTTCTGTAAATACAAGCCAAGGTATTAATTTAAATTCAAGGATATAAAGTATGACACATGTACCTAAAACAGGGGCAGGAGTAAAAAATGGATTCAAACTTAAACAATAATCAACTTAAAATAGACTGCTATGTGCAGATGTTATATACACACCTAATGTACTAACAAATCAAAAACCAGTAATAAATATGCAAAGAATAAAGGGAATGGAACCCAAGCATATCACTAAAGAAAGTGATATGCTCTCTCAAAAAAAAAATTTTTTTAAGTAAAAATAAAGCAATAATATAAGGACCACAAAACAAGTAACAAAACAGCAATAAATATATATATCATTAATTACTTAGAATGTAAATTAAAAAACAAGACCCATGTATATGCTGCCTATAAGAGACTAATCATAAACCTAAAATCACTTGCAGATTCCAAGTGATGAAATGGAGAAGCATTTATCATGCAAATATTCCAAAAGAAACCTGGAGCAGCATACATATTGGGCAAAATAGACTTTAAATGAAAGACTGTAATACAAGACAAAGAAGGACACTATATAATAATAAAGGGGATAAACTAACAAGAAGATATAACAATTGTAAATATTTATGCATCCAACATGAAAGAACCTAAATACATAAAAATAAATAACAAACATAAAGGAAATATAAATTGTAATACAATAATAGTAGGGGACTACAACACCTCACATCAAAGGACAGATCATCCAAACAGAAAATTAACAAGGAGGAAATAGTGGCTTTGAAAGACACATTGGATCAAATGAATTTAACAGATATATTCAGAACATTCCATCCTAAAACAGCAGAATACACATTCTTTTCAAATTCACATGGAACATTCTCCAGAATAGATCACATATGAGGCCACACAACATGTCTCAACATTCAAAAAGAACAAAGTCATACCATGAATCTTTTCTAACCACAACACTATGAAACTAGAAATCAACCACAAGAAAAAATATGGACAGAGCACAAATACATGGAGGTTAAATAACACACTACTACACAATGCATGGGTCAACCAAGCAATTAAACACACAAAAAAGAATTACATGGGAACAAATAAAAATAAAAACACAATGATCCAAAGTCTTTGGGATGCAGCAAAAGTGGTTCTAAAAGGGAAGGCAATACAGGCCTACATCAATAAACAGGAAACATCTCAAATAAATAAGCTAACATTCTTCCTAAAGGAGCTAGAAAAAGAAGAACACACAAAGCCCAAAACTGACATAAGGAAAGAAATAATAAATGCTAGAACAGAAATAAATGATATAGGGGCACCTTGGTGGCTCAGTGGCTACAACATCCAACACTTGATCTTGGCTCGTGCCATAATCTCATGGTTCATGAGATTGAACCCTGCATCAAGCCCTGGGATGTTCTCTCTCTCCCTGCCATTCCCTGGTTTGCGTGCTTTCCCTCTTTCCTTCTCTCTCCCACACACACATACACATAAGTAAAGAAAAATAAACTTAAAAAAAGAAATGATAGGGGCACCTGGGTGGCTCAGTCGTTGAGTCTCTGACTTCGTCTCAGGTCATGATTTCATGATTCGTGGGTTTGAGCCCTAGTCAGGCTCTGTGCTGACAGCTCAGAGCCTGGAGCCTGTCTTTGGATTCTGTGTCTCTCTCTTTCTCTGACCCTCCCCTGGTCATGCTGTCTCTCTCTCAAAAATAAATAAAACATTAAAAAAAATGATATAGAAACTAAAAAGAAAAATAAAAGATCAATGTAACACAGAGCTGGTTATTTGAAAAAATAAAAAAATATGAAAAAAACACTAGCCAGACTCAAGAAAGAAAAGGAATCAATAAAATAAAAAATGAGAGAGAATAAGTAACAACCAACACCACAGAAACAGAAACAATTATAAAAGAATATTATAAAAAACTATATGCCAATGAATTGGACAACCTAGAAGAAATAGATAAATTCCTAGACACATATAACATACAAAAACTGAAGCAAGAAGAAATAAAAAATTTGAATAGACTGATCACTAGTAATGATACTGAATTAGTAATAATAATTTAAAAAAAAAACCTCCCTATACCCCTGAGTCTGGGACCACTTGGCTTGACAGGTGAATTCTACCAAACATTTAAGAAGAGTTAATAACTATTCTTCTCTAAGTGTTCCAAAAAATAGAAGATAAAGGAGAATTTTCAAATTAATTCTATGAGGCCAATAATGCCCTAATGTCAAAGCCAGATAAAAACATCACACAAAAAATAAGGGTTACAGGCCAATATTTCTGAGGAGCATAGATTCAAAATCCTCAACAAAATAGTAGTAAATGAAATACACATTAAACACATTAAAAAATAATTCACCAGGATCAAGAGGGATTTATTCCTCAATGCAGGGGTGGTCAAATATCAAGAAACAATCAATGTGACACATCACATCAATTAGAGAAAAAACGAAACCATATGATCATTTCAGTAGATGCAGAAAAAGCATTGACAAAGTACAACATACATTCATGATATAAACCCTCAACAAAACAGGGTTAGAGGGAATATACCTCAACATAATAAAGGCCTTACATGAAAAACGCACAGCTAATATCATTCTAAATGGGTAAAAACTGAAAGCTTTTCCCCTAAGATCAGGAACAAGACAAGGATGTCTACTCTCACTACTTTTATTCAACATGGTACTAGAAGTCCTAGCCATAGTAATTAGACAAGAAAAAGAAATAAAAGCATCCAAGTTGGTAAGGAAGAAGTAAAACTTTTACTATCTGCAGATGACATGATACTATACCTAGAAAACCCCAGATTCCATCAAAAACCTACTAGATTTAATAAATGAATTCAGTAAAATCACAGGATACAAAATCGATGTACAGAAATCTGTTGCATTACTATACACCAATAATGAAGCAGCAGAAACTGAAATTAACTAAACAATCCCATTTACAATTGCATCCTAAACAATAAAATCCATAGGAATAAACTTAACCAAAGAGATAAAATACTTGTATTCTGAAAACTATAAAACACTGAAGGGGTGCCTGGGTGGCTCAGTCAGTTAAGTGTCTAACTTCAGCTCAGGTCATGATCTCACAGTCCGTGGGCTTGAGCCCTGTGTCGGGCTGTATGCTGACAGCTCAGAGCCTGAGCCCAACTTCAGATTCTGTCTGTCTCTCTCTTTCTCTCTCTCTGCTCCTCCCCCCCCCAAAATAAAATAAAGACATAAAAATGTTTCTAAAAAACAACACTGATGAAGGAAACTGATGATGACACAAAGAAAGATATTTCATGCTTATGGATTGGAAGAACAGACATTGTTAAAATGTGTATAATACTCAAAGTAATCTACACAATTAATGCAATCCTATCAAAATGTCAAGAGTAGTTTTCACAGAACTAAGATAAACAGTCTTAAAATTTGTATGAAACTCAAAAAGACCCCGCATAGCCAAAATAATCTTGGAAATTTAAAAGCAAACCAGGAGGCATCACAATTCCAGACTTTAAGTCATATTACAAAGATGTAGTGATCTAAATAGTATGATACCAACACACAATGGATACATGGATGGAACAGAACGAAAACCCAGAAATAAACCCAGAAATAAACCCACAGCTATATGGTCAATCGATCTTTGAAAAATGAAGAAAGAATAGATAATGGGGGGGGGAGGAGTCTCTTCAAAATATTGTGTTGGTAAAACTGGTCAGCTTCATGCAAAGGAATGAAACTGGACCACTTTCTTACACCATACACAAAAATACACTCAAAATGCTTTCAAGACCTAAATGTGAGACCTAAAATCATGAAAGTCCTACAGGAGAACACAGGTTGTCATTTCTCTGATGTCACTCACAGCAACATTTTTTGTAGATGTCTCTTGAAGCAAGGGAAATTAAAGCAAAAATAAATGATTGGGACTACATCAAAATTAAAAGCTTCTGCCCAGGCAAAGAAAAAATCAATAAAACTAAAAGACTGGAAAAGATATTTGCAAGCAACATATCTCATAAAGGGTTAATATCAAAAATATATTAAAAAACTGATACAACTCAACACCCAAAAACCAAATATCCCAATTAAAAATGGGCAGAAGACATAAACAGACATTTCTCCAAAGAAGACATCCAGATGGACAAGATACATATGAAAAGATTCTTTTTCTTAATTGTTTTTAAAATATTTTTATTTATTTCTAGGAGAGAGAGAGAGAGACAGCGTGAACAGGGGAGGGTCAGAGAGAGAGGGAGTCACAGACTGAAACAGGCTCCAGGCTCCGAGCTGGCAGTCAGCACAGAGCCCGACGCGGGGCCCGAACCCACGAACCGCAAGATCATGACCTAAGCGAAAGTCGGACGCTTAACCGACTAAGCCACTCAGGCGCCCCACATGTGAAAAAATTCTTAACAGCACTCATCATCAGGGAAATACAAATCAAAACAACAATGAGATATCACCTCACATCAAAACCATATGAAAAATTGTTGGTGAGCATTTGGAGAGAAAGGAACCCTGTGCATTGCTGGTAGGAATGCAAACCGGTGCAGCCACTGTGAAAAATGGTATGGCGTTTCTCCAAAAGTTAAAAATGGAACTACTCTACAATCCAGTAATCACACTATTGGGTATTTACCCCCAAAATACAAATTCAAATGGATACACACACCATTATTTTTCTAGCATTATTATATACAATAGCCAAATTATGAAAGCAGCCAAAGTGTTGTGTTGATAGATAGATGAATGGATAAAGAAAACGTGGTGTATAAATACAATGCAATATTATTCAGTCATGAAAAAGAATGAAATCTTTTCCCCACTTGTGACAACATGGATGGATTTAGATTATAATCCTATGTAAAATTAGTCACAAAAAGACAAATACCATATGATTTGCCTCATGTGTGGAATTTAATTAACATACGAGCAAAGAGATAAAGAGAGAGAGAGAGAGTGAGAGGGAAGCAAAGAAAGAGACTTAACTATAGAGAACAAATTGATGGTTACCAGAGGAGAAAATTGTGGGGAATGGGTAAAGTAGGTGAAAGGGATTATGAATAAACTTACCGTTATGAACACTGAGTAATGTATAGAAGTGTTGAATCACTATATTGTACACCTGAAACAAACACTGTATGTAAACTATACTGGAATTAAAATTAAAAAATTTTAAAAGACAAGCACATGATTGAATTTTTAAAAGTGGAGTAATATCCAAGTATCCTTAAGACAGAATTAATTGAAATTCTTCATAGTTTTCTGAATGGCCTGTAACCAAAGCCAGGAAGCCATCAGCAATGTGGATTGCTATCTAAAACTCTGAATTACAGAGAACAAGAGAGTTTATAAAGGATTATCTCAAAGTTTTAGCACACATAGTCTGCCTGCATGCATATGATAAATGAGTTAGCAGAAACCTACTATATATGTATCTGATAAAAACCACCCATGTTATACACTTTGTACTTGAAGATAGAAAAAGATTAATTTAAAATGTCATCAAATTATACCACTATAATAAATTAAGCCTCTTAGTTTTATTATGGTATTTTATACTTAAGCAAGGTTTATGTGAGGAAATTTTTCAAACGCTAATTACATGTCCCTAAGTCTCTATTTATCATAAAATTAACTCCCATTTCAGTGGATTGGGGTTGTTTTTTCTAGGAAAACCATTATAAATTCAGATTTGACTAGATATGTAAGTTATGCTTTAAAAATAAAAGATAATCTTTATTTAAGATTTGGCTAAAATGATAATAAAGCTAGGAAATTCCCCAAAATGCTCTAACATTGACACCCTTTTAATTTTCTGAACGGAAGAGAAATACTATTTTGTTGCTGGTTTTCTTCTTGAAATATTTACATTCTGGGTGACTGACTAATCTTGATAGTTACTAAGTTCATCCAAGGTCCAAAATATTTTAAATATACATCAGCAAAATAAATGGCTTAGCTTTATAAAGACAAGGAAATGGTGAGGTTAAACATTATAAGACTAAATATGATGAGGTTAAAGAGGTCAATCCTTCAAAATTCCAGATCCTAGTCCTATTTCCAACATGGGACTAGCAAAATAAAATAAATTGTTTGGTTTTTCTAACCTATAACATCTAATTTCACACAAAATGGAAATTAAATTCTACAAAAACACCAACTTAAAGAAACGTTAAAAGCAATTGTTTAAATTCAGATACAACATTGAAATGTCTAATTTTATAGACCTATTACACATTATACTAGATTTCCTAACAAATATAGTAAGACAAATAAAATTAAATACATACACACTGGGAAGAAAGAAATAAAATCATTGTTATTATTTTCAGATGACGAGAGGGACTATACAGAAATTCTTCTCAGGATATGCAGATAATTAGGATCGCTAAGAGAGTATAGCAAGTTGCTGCATACAAGAAGAATATAAAACAGTCCACTGTACTTCCATGAATGCAAACAAAAAATATTTATATAATATTTGAAAATTGATAGCATTTATAATAGCATTAAAATAGAAATATCTGAGGAAAACTGTAACAAAGAATGGCCACGAATAATATGTAGATAATTATAAAACTTTCTTAAATGATATTTTGGACCAATACTCCATTTCATTAACAAGAATACTTATTTTTGTAAACTTGCTACTGTCCTTAGTGTTGATCTTAAGCAAGATCATAATATTCATTGCAACTTCATAATAATCTAAAATGTTATTTTTTAACTTAAAAAGTTGATTCTAAATTGTATAGGAAAAAAATATATAAGAAAGAGTAAAGCCTCAAGTTCCATAGAAAGAATGACAGATTGACAATAGCATTAGCAATGGAGGGAAAATATTATAAAACACTATCTTCAGTATGCTAAGAAAAAATAACTGTCAACTTAGAATTCAATAACAAGCAAAAATATCTCTCAATAATGAGAGCAAAAATAAAGACATTTCAAAGAAGGAAAAGTTGAGAGTTTAATAGCAGATCTTCCAGAAGGAAAATGCTAACGTATATATTTTTAAAAAAATTTTTAATGTTATATTTATTTCTGAGAAAGAGAAACAGCGTGAGCAGGGGAGGGTCAGAGAGAGAGTGAGATACAGAATCTGCATCAGGCTCCATGCTCTGAGCTAGCCGCCAGCACAGAGCCGTAGGCGGGGCTTGAACCCATGAACTGTGTGATCATGACCTCAGCAGAAGTCGGATACTGAGCCACCCAGGTGCCCCAACATATATTCTTTAAATGGAACAAAAAGAATTCCAGATGGAACAGCCAAGATGCAAGAAACGATGAGGACTTGAATAGTGAAACTACAAAACATTGTTGAAGGCAATTTAAAAATTGAAAAATGTCCTGTGTTTATGGATTGGAAGACTTATTTTTGTTAAGGTGACAATATTAGCCAGGTTGATGTACAGATTCAATACCATCCAGATCAAAATTTCAACTTCTTTAATCATAGAAATGACTAAGATCCATAGGAAAATGCAGAGAAACAGAATAGGAAAAATAATCTTGAAAAAGAAGAACAACATTAGAGAACTTACATTTCCTGATATTGAAATCTACTACAAAGCAACAGTCACCAAAACAATGTGGAACTGGCACAAACATAGATGTGTACATCAACGGAATAGAGCAGTCTAGAGATGAACTCAGACAACGGTGTCAAGACCATTCAAGGAGGGAAGACTACTGTTTTCAACAAATGGTACTGAGATAACTGGATGGTTACATATTAAAGAGTGAAGTTTGACCCCCTACCTCACACCATAAACAAACTAATTCAAAAAGGATAAAACACTTCAAATGTAAGGGATAAAAAATATAAAATCTCTAAGAAAATAAAGGTGTAAATCATACTTGGCATTAAACAATAATTTCTTAAATATGATATCAAAAATATAGTCAAAGGAAAAAACATAGAATCTCATCAAAATTAACATCTTTTGTGACTCAAAGAACACTATTAAGAAACTGCAAACCACCATAGGATGAAGAAAAATTTGCGTATTATATATCTGTTAAGAGTCTTGTATCCAAAATGCATAAAGACCTCTTATGTCCCAATAAGAAAATGAAAGATAACCCAATTTAAAAATAGGCAACATTTTTAACAGGTATTTCTCCAAGATAGATATATAAATGGGCAACAAGGGACTGAAAAGATGTTCAACATCATTAGTCATGAGATATATGCAAATTGAAAACAAAATGAGATATTACTTCACACCCACTAAAGTCTCCATATGCAGAAAGAAAAAAAAAACGGAAAGTAACAAGTGTTGATCATGTTATGAATAAAATGGAACCTTCATAGATTGCTGGTGGAAATTCAAAATAGTGTAGACTCTATAATAATCCATTTAGGGGTTGCCTGGGTGGCTCAGTCAGTTAAGTGTCCGACTTCGTCTCAGGGCATGATCTTGTGGTTCATGAGTTGGAGCCCCACATCGAGCTCTGTGCTGCAGTTCAGAGCCTGGAGTCTGCTTCAAATTCTGTGTCTCCATCTCTCTCTGCCCCTCTACTCACACTTTTTCTCCCTCTGCTCTCTCTCAAAAATAAACATTAAAAAAAATCTACTTGGCAGTCACAACATCATTATTCAAATGACTGAAAGGTGGAAGTAACAAGCAAAGTGTCCATCAAGAGATAAATAGGTTAATCAAGTGAAATATATGGGCACAGTGAAATGTTTCTCAGCTATAAAAAGGAGTGAGGTACTAATACATACTACAACATGGAGGAAACTTGGAACATTATGCTAAGTGAGAGCAGTCAAATGTAAAAGGCCACATACTGCATGATTATATTAAGTGTCTAGAACAGGTAAATTCAAGAGACAGAGAGTAATTGGAGGTTGCTAGGACCTTGGGGTAGTAGGAATACGGAGTAACTGCTAATCCAATGGGCTATTTTGGGGAGGGTTGATGAAAATATTTTAAGATATTGATGATGTTGCACAACATTGTGAATATACTAAAGGCCATTGAACTGTACATTTTAAAATGGTAAATTTCAGCATATGTGAATTATATCACAATTAAAAAAGGGATAGGGAGCCTAACTCAGTCAGTTAAGTGTCTGACTTCGGCATAGGTCATGACCTTATGGCTCCTAAGTTTGAGCCCTGTGTTGGGCTCTGTGCTGACAGATCAGAGCCTGGGGCCTGCTTCAGATTCTGTGCCCCCCTCTCTCTCTGCTCTTCCCCTGCTCACTCTCTGTCTCTTTCTGTCTCTCTCAAAAGTAAATAAACTCTTAAAATTTTTTTAAATGATGAGAAAAATATTGGTAAAAACATTGGTTAATATAAGAATGATCAACTGTATTTTTTCTAAGTTCTTAAAGTAAATATAACAATACTTAATTTTTGGTGAGAAAATAAGCTAGATCTAAAATATTACAAAGTAGTAGTGTAATGCCATGGAAAGAATGTGTTCCCCCAAATTCATATGTTGAAGTTCTAATTCCCAATGTGATGCTATTTAGAAGTAAGGCCCTTGACAGGTAATTAGATTTATATAAAGTCATGAAGATAGTGTCCCATGATAAAATTAGGGCCTTCAAAATATAAGAAGAGACCAGAGCCCTCTATTCCTTCCATGTGAGACAGAGTAAGAAGACAGGCATCTGCAAACCAGGAAGAGGGTCCTCTCCAGACACCAAATCGACTTGCCGTTGATCTTGGACATTTAGCTTCTAGAGCCGTGAAAAATGAATGTGTTATTGGTTAAGCCACTCAGTGTATGGCATTGTTATAGCAGCCTAAGCTGACTGAGACACATATCAAGCTGGAGGAGACCATAAGAATTAAAGTGTGATAACATTCTTGAATTGCTTGGGATGAACATAAAGCTCTTGATTATTTTAAAAATCTGTTAGGTTAGCATATATATCAAAATATCTAGGCTCTACATTAAAAGAAAATCATAAAGATTATAAGTCTTTATACAACAGAGGCATCTGGGTTGTGCAATATTTCATAACCACTATAATGGGGGGCAGAGAGGAGTTCAGGAACTTCTATTTGATTCTATAGTTTCCCTCACTTTCCTACATATTTAGAGTACTTCTTGAGATACAATAAGAGAAAATGTAAGTGATTTTTAATGGATTTTGTGGTGGAAAAATGAGAACTTTTAGTTTTTTTCCACCACAAAGCTAAAATTAACTTTAAAACTGAATTACTTCATAATTTTAAAAACTGTTAAATTTAGCAGGAGATGATATGATACTCTTAGCATGCCCACTTTCCTTTTTGGTCTCTGTTTTCTATGATATTGCAGGCATTTGTATTTGTATGAAGAAGAAAGCATTATGTGATTTCCTAAAATATAGTTTCACATGGAGGCCAACTGCTTTAGGGTGCGTCTATAACTTCAACCACTATAGGGACATGAAATGTGACATACACAATTCAATTTACTGCTTTTATTATCATGTGTACTTTGGCAAATATAGAAATAACTGTTACCCAGAAAATTTGTTTAACATTCACTAAATACATTTTTGTATGTTATGTATGTAATCTCTATGTATGCATGGGGCTTGAACTCACGACCCCAAGATCAAGGGTCTCATGCTTGCCTGACAGAGCCAACCAGGCACCTCTAATTTAATTAACTTTAAAGATGAATTTTTATTCTCTGTCATAAGTTACTTTTATTCATGGAATGTAGAATTTCTTAGATTTTGCTATTTTCATAAGGTTTGGTTAAAAACTTGAAAATGAGGAAAATCTAACATTTTTGTAAAAGNGGCACCTCTAATTTAATTAACTTTAAAGATGAATTTTTATTCTCTGTCACAAGTTACTTTTATTCATGGAATGTAGAATTTCTTAGATTTTGCTATTTTCATAAGGTTAGGTTAAAAACTTGAAAATGAGGAAAATCTAACATTTTTGTAAAACAAAGAAAGTGACTTTTGGGGGGAATAAAGGCAAAGGTTTTCTGTTTATTCTTTTTTTTTGTTATTGTTTTCTTTTTACTTCAGACCATAACATCTGTTGTTAAACTAACTTTTTAATGCCTTTGGAAATTTAACATTTAAAAATATTTTTCTATATGCTATATAGAGGTGAGCACAGTGGGTAAGAAAGCATGAAAGAGTGGCATGGTAAGGGCTTGTTTGAGGACAGTGAGAGACAGGCTTTATGTGGAAGTAACACTTGAGTAGGAGTTAGCCAGGTGTGAAGGGAAAGAACATTTCAGAAAGAGAACATAAAAAGCAAAGAGGAAAAGAATAATGTGCTTGTGAAATTGCTAGTAATTATGTACTCATTTATGGTAAGAGCAAAGGGTACATGTGGAGTGGCTGGAATTGCAGCCAGAGTTTGGGAGCCACATTGGGTATGCTCTGCTAAAACACACAGATGGAAAGTCTCCAATCCCCGGAAGTCATGGTTTCCTATGAAGGAGAAAGATGATATGGTCAATTTTAAGTGGCATGAATGAGTGGGTGAAGGTATTTTTATGAGATAGGTCATATCAGAAAATGAATATGTTTTGGGATGAAGAGAAATGAGTTATATTTTTGCCATGTTCGATTATAAATGTTGCTATGGTACCCAACTAAAGCTATCTACAAGAAGCCTGAAGATATAGATCTCAAGATAAAGTTCTTGGCTGGAAATAATTGCCCTAAGAATCATCAACATGTCCTAAAAGTGGGAGGTGTTTATTAACACACATTACATCACATGAAAAGTGAATGAGAGGAACCAAATAACATCCTGAGAAAATATGATTTTTCATAGGTTCTTTTCCATCATCACCCCAGTGTGTTTTTGTGTATTCACAAATGTGGAAACAATTCCAGAATGTGTATCTTATCAATTAACCAAGATGTTTATAAATTACATAAACTCAGGGGCCAAGTTTTGTGTCTATTTTACTCATTGCTATCTTATCAGCACCAAGAACAGTACCTGATATTTAGGAGGTTATCAGTAATCTACTATAATGTTCACTAATTTAAAAAATTAACAAAGAAATGAATTAGTTAATGATACCAGAAAGAGAGAGAAGAAGGTTGTGGAGTAGGTGGATCCTGAGCTCACACCCTCCCATAGACACACTGAGGCAACAGCTACATGTAATGTAACTCACTCTGAAAATTAGCTGAGCTTGCCAGAGCAGATTTCCACAGCTAGAGGCATAAAGAGATGACCCATCAAAAAGGGCAGGAGGGGAAGAAACAGTAGGAAACCAAACGCTTGGCATGCAGTGGTGCTCAAGTGGGAGAATATCACAAATGTGGATATTCTCCTTGAGGAGGAAGGGGATCAACTCTCACATTGGGCACCCCTGTCCCACAGAACAAGAACTGGGAAGATGAATCTGCTTAACATCTAGCTTTGAAAGTCAGCGGAGAGGATGGAATTAAGATGACAGAGTAGAATAGGGACCTCAGGTTTGTCTTTTCCCTGAAACACAGCTAGATCATCATCAAAGCATTTTGAACACCTAGGAAGTTGATCTGAGGATTAACACAGCTATCTGCATAATTTGAGCCAAAGCACTTGGCAGGTACATGGTGTAGATAGGTGAACTGGGGGAGAGAAGAGCCATGGAATCAGAGAGAGTAGCAGTCTTTTTCATGGAGAGAGGACAAAGAGAGAAAGAGTGAGAGTACAGCACATCGGGGTCATACAAGAAAAGCACTCCCCCCAAAAGTACCTGCAGACAAAGAGTGAAAACACTCACAGGGGACCGGACAAGAAATCTGTTCCCAAAACCATTGATGTGGAGAAAGGAGAGGGCTTCAATACTGCCAGCATTCTATAAGCAGTGGCATGCAAACTCTCGAGTTTTGGAGCTCAGTGCATGGTGGTGTTCCAGTGAGGAAGTAGGATGTATACCCAGGAGCAGGCAGTGTGGTCTGAGGAGTCCATATGTCACACTAGGGGTAGCAGTTCCCCTACTGGGAGTGCATTTGGTGGATGCCATATGGCCTTCTCACAGGCAAAGGACCCAGCAGACCCCAGAGAGCTGCCATGTTTACTGATATTGGAACAAAGATTCCAGAGTGAAGAAAAACCTGGCACTGGGTGTGTGTTGCAATTTATCATGAACTCTGAGTCTCTGCCACTGTGTGATTGTGCAAATGTTTTCTGAGACAAACTGGTGCCTGGCTATTGATCATGGAGACGCTACCCCAGAGAATCAGCGTGGATCCAAGACACAGGGGTCTCTGAAGTGTGGGATTTTGAAACACAGCCCCATCTCAGATAAAACTCTGAAAGGAGGTGCTTCCTGGCAGACAGACATCTTGAACATAGATGGGGTAAATGTAGGGATGAACAGAAGCATGAGACAAAAGAGGGGTATTTGATATAGCATGTTTATGAGGGCCCAAAATTCCCATGCTAGAAACTAGGGAGTTGGGTGAAGTCATTTTCACTGTTAGTGTACTTGTGCATGAGTGTACACACATACAGATTGACCCCAGTGAGCTAAGCAGCACCACCAAGTGGAGAAAGGAGCCATTACACCCAGCCCTGCCCACCTGTGCCCTCCAGGCACATTACCCAGAAGACTGGCACAAATCCCTTCCATCTGCTTTGTCAGGATGGACAAATCCATGGACATAACCTATGGATTATAGAATGCTGAAAAGTTTCAGTTCTAGAGGAAATTGGATGTAACTTCATTCAGGTTTCATTATGTTTGCTTGTTTATTTGTTTTTTTTGCTTCTGTTTTTGCTTCTGTTGTTTTCTTTTTCCTTTCTTTTCTTTCTTTTTCTTGAATACAGAAAGAGCAAATTTTATTATTTTAATTAAAAAAATTTTTCTTTTCTCTTTTTTGTCTTTTCTATCCATCTTCCATTAACAAGCAGACTGAAACACACCTAGGATCTAGATTCCCTTATTTTTGTTTTGCTTTTGCTTTTAATTTTTTATTTTATTTTATTTTCCTCCAGAATGACAAGATAGAGGAATTCACCCCAAAAGAACAAACAGGAGGAAATGATGGTCAGAGATGTAATCAACACAGATATAAGTAAGATGTCTGAACTAGAATTTTTTTTTGAGAGAGAGAGGTAGAGATAGCATGAGCAGGGGAGGGTCAGAGAGAGAGGGAGACACAGAATCTGAAGACAGGCTCCAGGCTCTGAGCTGTCAGCACACAGCCCAATGTGGGGATCGAACCCACCAACTGAGATCATGACCTGAGCTCAAGTCAGACGCTTAACTGGCTGAGCCACCCAGGTGCCCCTGAACCAGAATTTAAAATCACAATTATAAGAATACCAGCTGGGGCTGAAAAGAGCATAGAAAACACCAGAGAATCCCTTTTGGCAGAGATAAAAGAATTAAAATCTAGTCAGGGTACAATTAAAAGTGCTATAACCAAGATGCAATCTCAAATGGATGCTAGGATGGCAAGGATGGACGAAGTAGAGCAGCAAATCACTGATGTTGAAGATAAAATTATGGATAATAATGAAGCAAAAAAAGGGAAACAATGGCAAAAGATCACAATATAAGACTTAGAGAACTCAGCAACTTATGAAAGAAGAATAACATTCACATCATAGTAGTTCTAGAAAATAAAGAGAGAGAAAAAGGGGCAGAAGGTTTATGTAAGCAAATTATAGTTGAAAACTTTTCCTAATCTGGGAAAGGACACAGACATCAAAATCCAAGTAGGACAGAAAACTCTCAAGAGATTCAACAAAACCAACCATCACTAAGGCATATCATAGTCAAATTCACAAAATACACAGACCAGTAAAGATTTATGGAAGCAGCAAGGGAATAAAGTCTTTAACCTACAAGGGAAGACAAATCAAGTTTGCAGCAGATCTGTCGACAGAAACTTGGTAGGTAAGAAAGGAGTGGCAGGATGTCTTCAATGTGTTGAATTGGAAAAAAAAAATGCAACCAAGAATCCTTATCCAGCAAGTCTGTCTTTCAAAATAAGAGAGATAAAGAGTTTCCCAGACAGACAAAAACTAAAGGAGTTTGTGACCAGAGAACCAGCCCTACAAGAAATTTTAAGGAGGATTCTGAGTGGAGAAAAAACAAAACCAAACAAAAAATATCAAAAACAACAAAGACTAGAAAGGACCAGATGCCATAAGCAGAAACACCAATTCTACTGACAACACAATGGCACTAAATTCATATCTTTCAATAATCACTTTAAATGTAAATGGACTAAATGCTCCAATCAAAAGACATAGCGTATCTTAATGGATAGGAAAACAAGACCCAGCTATATGCTGTCTACAAGAGACTCACTTTAGACCTAAGATACCTGCAGATTGAAAGTGAGGGGAAGGAGAACCACCTATCATGCTAATGCATGTCAAAAGGAAGCCAGAATAGCCATACTTATGTCAGATTTTTAAATCTCAATTTTAAAACCAAGAATGTAACAAGACATAAAGAAGAACACAATACCATAATCGAGAGGTTTAATCTACCAAGAAGATCTAACAATTATAAATATTTATTCCTCTAACCTGGACAACCAAACATATAAATCAATCACAAACATAAAGAAACTCATTGATAATAATACAATAACAGTAGAGTACCTTAACACTCCATTTACAGCAATGAACATATCATCTAAGCAGAAAATCAAAAAGGAAACAATGGCTTTGAATGACACACTGGACCAGATGGACTTAACAGATATATTCAGAACATCTCATCCTAAAGCAGCAGACTATATATTCTTCTTGAGTACACATGGAACATTCTCCAGAATAGATCACATATTGGGTCACAAATGAGGCCTCAACAGTACAAAAAGATCAAAATCATACCATGCATATTTTCAGATCACAACACTATGAACTTGAAATCAACCACAAAAAAAATTTGTAAAGACCACAAATACTTGGAGATTAAAGAATGTCTTACTATAGAATAAATGGGTTAACCAAGAAATGAAAAAGGAAATTAAAAAGTACACGGAAACCAAAGAAAATGAAAACATGACATTCCAAAGCCTATGGGATGCAACAAAGGCTCTGATAAGAGGGAAGTATACAGCATTCCAGGCCTTCCTAAAGAAGGAAGTAAAGTATCTCAAATACACTTCACCTTATACCTAAAGTAGCTGGGAAAAGGACAGCAAACAAAGCCTAAAACCAACAGAAGAAGGGGAATATTAAAGATCGGAGTAGAAATCAAATAATATTGAAGTTTTAAAAATGTAGATCAATAAATGTAGAAGCTTGTTATTTGAAAGAATAAGAAAATTTGTAACCTCTTGGCCAGATTTATCAAAAAGAAAAGGAAAGGACCCAAATCATTAAACTCACAAATGAAAGAGGAGAGATCATAACCAACACTGCAGAAATAACAAACAATAATAAGAAAATATTATGAGAAATTATATGCCAACAAATTGGGCAACCTGGAAGAAATATAAAAAATTCTAGAAACATATAAACTTCCAAAACTAAAACTGGAAGAAGTAGATAACCATTAAGGAAATTGAATCAGTAATCAAAAATCTCCAAACCAAACAAGAGGCTAGGGCTGGATGGCTTTCCAGGGGAATTCTACCAAACATTTAAAGAAGAGTTACTACCTATTCTTTTGAACCTGTTCCAAAAATAGAAATGGGAGGAAAACTTCCAAGCTCATTCTACAAAACAAGAATGATTCCAAAACCAGACAAAGACCATCTGAAAAGCAGAATTACAGACCAATCTCCCTGATGAATGTGGATGCAAAAATTCTCAACAAGATACTACCAAACTGGATCCAACAATACATTAAAAGAATTATTCACTACGATCAAGTGAAACTTATTCCGGGGATGCACAGCTGGTTCAGTATCTGCGAATCAATCAACATGCCATTAATAAAAGGATAAGAACCACACGATCCTGTCAATAGATTCAAAGAAAGCATTTGACAAAACAAAGCATCCTTTCTTGTTACAAACCCTCAATGAAATAGGGTTATAAGGGACATACATCAAGTTCATGAAGGCCATATATAAAAGCTCCACAGCTAATATCATCCCCAATGGGGGAAAACTGAGAGATTTCCCTCTAATGTCAGGAAAATGACAGGGATGTCTACTCTCACCACTGTTGTTCGACAAAGTGTTGGAATTCCTAGCCTTCGCAATGAGCCAACAAAAAGAAATAAAAACCATCCGAATTGGCAAGGAAGAAGTCAAACTTTCACTCTTCACAGATGACATGATACTCTATGTGGAAAACCCCAAACACTCTGCCAAAAAATTGCCAGAACTGATACATGAATTCATCAAAGTCACAGGATATAAAATCAATGTACAGAAATCTGTTGCATTTCTATCCACCAATAATGAAACAGCAGAAAGAGATATCAAGAATTGATCCTATTTACAATTGCACCAAAAATAAGATACTAGGAAGAAATCTAATGAAAGTAGTAAAAGATCTTCATGTTGAAAACTATAGAAAGCTTAGGAAAGAAATTGAAGAAAACACAAAGAAATGGTAAAACATTCCATGCTCATGGATTAGAAAACAAATATTGTTAAAAATCTATACTACCCAAAGAAATCTAATCTACACATTCAATGCAATCCTTATCAAAATAATACCATCATTCTTCACAGAGCTAAAACATACAATTCTAAAATTTCCATGGAACCACAAAGAACCCAAAAAGCCAAAGTAATGTTGAAAAAGAAAACCAAAGGTGGAGGCATCACAATTCCGGACTTCAAGCTGTATTAATAAGCTGTCATATCAATTCAGTATGGTACTGGCACGAAAGCAGACACATAGATCAGAATAGAATAGGGAACATAAAACAGAAAAGGGAACCAAGACATGGTTCCACAAATGTATGGCTAACTCATCTTTGACAAAGCAGGAAAGAATATGCAATGGAAAAAGTACAATCTCTTCGGCAAATGGTGCTGAGAAAACTAGATAGCAATATGCAGAGGAATGAAACTGGACCACTTTCTTACATCATACACAAAAATAAACCATTTACATCTCTCACCTAAATGTAAGACACAAACCCATCAAAATCCTAGAAAACAGGCAACAACCTCTTTGGCCTCAGACCCACCAAGTTCTTTCTAGACAAGTCTTCAAAGGCAAGGGAAACAAAACCAAAATGAACTATTGGGACCTCATCAAGATAAAAAGCTTCTGCACAGCAAAGGAAACCATCAACAAAGCTAAAAGCAACGGACAGAATGGGAGAAAATATTTGCAAATGAATATCAGATAAAGGGTTAATATCCAAAATCTATACACAACTTCAATCTCAACACCCCAAAAGCAAATCATCCAGTGAAGAAATGGGCAAAAGACTTGAATAGACACTTTTTAAAGAAGACATTCAGATGGCAAACAGACACATGAAAAGATGCTCAACATCACTCATCATCAGGGAAATACAAATCAAAACCACAATGAGGTATCACCTCACGCTTGTCAGAATGGCTAAAATGAATAACTCAGGAAATAAAGAAGTTGGTGAGGACGTTGAAAAAGGATAACACTTTTGCATACTTGGTGGGAATGCAAACTGGTGCAGCCACTCTTGAAAACAGCATGGAGGTTCCTGAAAAAGTTAAAAATAGAGCTACTCCATGATCCAGCAAATGTACTACTAGGTATTTATCCAAAGCATACAAAAATGCTAATTTGGAAGGACACATGGACCCCAATATTAGTAGCTGCAATATAAATATAGCCAAATTATGAAAAGAGCCCAAACGTCCATCAACTGATTAATGGATAAAGAAGATGTAGTATATGTGTGCGCACACACCCACCTACCCCCCCCCACACAGTAATATTACTCAGCAATCAAAAAGAATGAAATCTTGTCACTTGCAACAATGTGGATGGAATCAGAATGTATTATGTCAAGCAAAATAAGTCAGAGAAAAACAAATATATGATTTCACCCATATGTGAAATTTAAGAAAGAAAACCGTTGAACATAGGGGAAGGGAAGGAAAAGTAAGAGAAAAACAGAGAGGGAAGCAAACCATAAAAGACTCTTAAATACAGAGAACAAACTGATGGTTGCTAGAGGGGTGTTGAGTAGGGGGATCGGCTAAATTGGTGATAGGTATTAAAGAGGGCACTTGTTGGGATAAGCACTGGATGTTATATATAAGTGATGAATCATGAAATTCTACTCCTGAAACCATTATTACACTATATATAACTAACCTGGACTTAAATAAAATGAAAAGAGAAAAAAATAAAGTCAGCAGAGCTTAGATCTGGGAACTTTGAAAATTAGTGGGCTTAACTCTGGGAGAGAGGGAGGGATACAGGAAATGGAGTCTCTGCTCTCAAAAGGCATACACACTTGAACACTTAGTCTTAGATTCCCCATGGAAGTGGTCATCTGAAAAGTGCCTGAGATTCGGTGATGATTTATTGGCTAATTTTAGGATGTGTCTTGCCCTCCTTTTGTTTAGCTAGCCAGCTGCTTGTGGGAACCAGTTCTTTTTTTAAGTTTATTTATTTATTTTGAGAGAGAGAAAGAGCACATTTGAGTGGGGGCAGAAGCAGAGAGACGGAGGGAGAGGGAGAGAATCCCAAGCAGACCTAGTGCTGTCAGCACAGAGCTCCATGTGGGGCTCAGTTCCATGAACTGAAATATCATAAGCTGAGCCCAAATCAAGAGTAGTTCACTTAACCAACTGAGCCACCCACGTGCCCCAGGAACCAGTTCTGATACTCTATCTTCCTTGCTAGTACCAATTCCCGTGTCCTCCAGAATTTCCCTTGGAACCAGCCACATCCAATCCACCCACCCCAGCAGATGGCCATCCAAAGCAGTTCCTGCCCTGCCACATCCAGCAGGTCTCAGTGGGACCAGCAGTCCCTCAGAGCAACTGTCACTATACCATACCTGGCTGGCAGCCCCAGCTGTGTCTGGGGCCCCTCTAGAGTGACTCCTGCCTTGGGGAAGGGTAGCTAGCCCCACTCACCAGTGCACCCAGAGTAGCTACAGTTGGAATTCTCAGATCCAACAGAGGCCAGCCCCACACATCACTGTGCCATAATAGTTGCAGCCCAGCCACAATGTAAGGGTGCACATAACCCACATAGGGGCCACCACTTGAGAATTTGCCCTATGGGTATGAGAAGATGCCTTCCTTCTACGTAAAGCCATTACTTTCAAGATCAGGAGATGTAGCTGACCTACCCAATATTAGCAGATAGTAAGACAAAATGAGGAGACAGAGAAATATGACCCAAACAAAGGAACAAAAGAAAATCCCAGAAAAAGAGGTAAGTAAAATGAAGTTAAGTAATCTACCTGATAAAGAGTTCAAAGTAATGGTCATAAAAATATTCACTGGACTTAAGCAAAGAGTGGATGAACTTGTAAGAACTTCAACAAAGAGATAGAAAACATAAAAAGGAACCAATCAGAGCTGAAGAATACCATAACTAAAGTGAAAAATACATAAGAAGAAAACAGAAGGAGATTACAGGATGTAGAAGAATGAATCAGCAATCTGAAAGATAGGATAATGGAAAGAGAGTAAGCTGAATAGCAAAAAGAAAAAAAGAACTTAAAAAATCAGAATAGGTTAAGGGGGCTTTCTGACATCAAGTATAAGAATGTTTGTATTATAGAGTCCCAGAAGAAGTAGAGAGAGAGAGACAGAAAGGCGCAGAAAGTCTTTGATGATATACTAGCTGAAAACTTCCCTAACATGGTGAATAAAACAGACATGCAGGTCCAGGAACCACAGAGAACCTTGAATACGATGAACCCAAGGAGGTCCACACATAGAAACATAATAAATAAAATGGCTACAGTTAAAGATAAAGAGAGAATCTTAAAAGCAGCAAATTAAAGCACAGTTATACACAAGGGAAACCCCATAAGACGATTAGATGATTCTTCAGCAGAAACTATGCAGGCCACGAGGCAGTAGCATGTTATAGTCAAAGTGCTAAAAGGATAAAAATCTACAACCAAGAATACTTTCCTTGGCAAAACTATCTTTCAAGACTTAAGGAGAGATAACATTTCTCAGACAAACAAAAGTTAAAGGACTTTATCACCACTAAACCAACCTTACCAGAAATGCTACGAGGACTAAAGAAAATTATGAAAAGAAAAAATTTCAATGGTAAATGCAAACCTACAGTAAAGATAGATTAGTCACTTATAAAGCTAGAATGAAGGTTAAGAAAAAGTAGTAAAATTAATTATGTCTCCAAAATTAGTCAAAGAGTACACAAAATAAAGGATGGAAAATATGTTACCACATACATAAAAACATAGAAGGAAGAGTAAAACTATAGTGTGTCAATGCTTTATAATTTACAATGTGCTTGAACTTAAGCTATTATCAATTAATATAGACTTCGGTATACATGGGGTGCTATATATGAATTTCATGACAATCACAAGCCAAAAATCTATAATAAATGAAAACAGAGAAAGGAATCCAATCATAAAACTAAAGAAAGTAATTAAATCACAAGGGAAGCAGATAAGAGAAGGAAAGAACAAAGAACTACACAACACCAGAAAACACTTAACAAAATGGCATTAAGTACATAATTACTTACTAATTACTTTAAATGTAAATGGACTAAATACTCCAATAAAAAGGCATACAGTGACAGAATGGATAAAAAAATCAAGACCCTTCTATATGTTGCCCACAAGAGACTCACTGCAGACCTAAAGACACATACAGACTGACAATGAAGGGATGAAAAAACATACATATGCAAATAGAAGTGAAAAACAAAAGTTGGGGTAACAAAGCTTTTATCAGACAAAATAGACTTTGAAACAAAGATTGTAGCAAGAGATAAAGAAGAACCCTACATAATGTAAAAAGGAATCACTCCAACAAGAAAATATAACAAAAATCTATGCAACAAACATAAAAGTACCTAGATATATAAAGCAAATAATAACAGACAAAAGGGAAAAATTGACACTAATACAATAACACTAAGGGACTTCAGCCTCCCACTTACATTGATGGATAGATCATCCAGACAGAAAATCATTAAGGAAAGATCAGCTTTGAATGAAACATTAAGCCAGATATACTTAAAAGATATTTACATAAAATTCCATCTTCAAACACACATTCTTTTTATACACATGTGAAATATTTTCCAGGATAGAACTCATGTGACAACAAAAATGTCTCAATAAATTTCAAAAGATTGAAATCATATCAAGCATCTGTTTCAACCACAATAGTATGACTAGAAATCATTAAAGGAAAGAAAAAAACACAAACACATAAAGACTAAACAGCATGTTACTCAACAATCAATGGATCAATGAAGAAATCAAAGAATAAATTTTTAAAATATCTGGAGACTATTAAAAATTGAAGCACAATGGTTCAAAATCTTTGGAACCTAACAATAGTAGTTCTAAGAGAAAAGTTTACAGGCAATCATTCCAACCTCAAAGAAAATAGGGAAATCTCAAACAATCTAACATTACACCTATATAAACTAGGAAAAGAAAATCAAACAAAACCCAGATTAGTACAAAGAAGGAACTAATAAAAATCAGAGTTGAAATAAAGGAAAGAGGGACTAAGAAAAAAATTAAAAAGGTCAATGAAATTAAGAGCTCATTCTTTGAAAAGATAAATGAAACTGATAAACCTTTAGCCAGACTAGTCTAGGAAAAAAGACCAAGGACTCAAAGCAATAATATCAGAAATTAAAGTAAAAAAGTTACAGCTGACACCACAGAAATATACAAAGGATTATAAGAGACTACTATGAAAAGTGATACACCAAAAATTGGGAACCTAGAAGAAATGAATAAATTCCTAGAAATACATTATCTTCCAAAACTGAATCAGAGAGAAATTAAAAAATTGAACAGGCCAATTACTAGTAAGGAAATTGAATTGGTAAAAAAAAAAAAAAAAAAAANGACAAAAAGAAATAAAAAAAAAAAAAAAAAAAAAAAAAAAAAAAAATTGCAAACAAACAAGCCCAGGACCAGATGGATTCACAGGTAAATTTTACCAAATTTTAAAGAAAAAGTTAATCCTATCTTTATCAAAATATTACAAAATATAGAAGAGGAGGGAATCCTTCCAAATTCATTCTACAAGGCCAGCATTACCGTGATAACAAAGTCAGATAAAGAAGAGAGAGAGAGAGAGAGGAAGAGAGAGAGAGAGAAGTAAAAAGAAAACTGCAGGTGATTATTCCTATTGAACATCGATGTAAAAATTCTCAACAAAACATTAGCAGACAAAGTTCAAATATACATTAAAAGAATTATTCACCATGATCAAGTGACATCTATTCCAAGGATAGTTCAATATCTGCAAATCAATGAACATAATACACATTAAGAAAATGATGGATAAAAATCATACGATCATCTCAATAGATGCAGGAAAGTCATTAGACAAAACATAATATTCATTTATGATAAAAATCAAAAACCTTACAACAAACTGGGTACAGAGAGAACATACCTCAACATAATAAATGCCATATATGATAAACTCACAGCAATCAATGTAGTTGATGGTGAAAATTTGAAAGTCTTTCCTCAAAGTTTAGGAAAACAAAGATACCTACTCTCAGCTTTATTCACCATGGTGTTAGAAGTTCTAACCAGAGCAGTTAGACAAGAAAAAGAAATAAATGACATGAAAATTAGTAAGAAAGGAGTAAAACTATCACTACTGGCAGAGGACATAACATTTTATATAAAAAATCCTAAAGACTCCACCAAAAATTGACTAGAACTAATGAATGAATTCAGTAAAGTTCCAGGATACAAAATCAATATACAAAAATCTGTTGTGTTTCTATACAGTAACAATGAAATAGTAGAAAGAGAATTATTTTAAATCACATTCACAACTGTATCAAAAAATAACATAACTAGTAATACTTTTAACTAAGGAAGTGAAAGACTTGTACTCTGAAAACTATAAAACAATGATGAAAGTGAAGATAACATAAATAAATGGAAATATATACCATTCTTATGGACTGGAAGAATATTATTAAAATATCTATACTATCCAAAGCAATCTATAGATTCAATGTAATGCCTATTAAACTACCAATAGTATTTTTCACTGGACTAGAAAAAATAATCCTAAAAGTTGTATAAAACCACATACAACCCTGAATAGGCAAAGCAATCTGAAGAAAAAAGAACAAAGCTAAAGGTATCATGTTCTCAGATTTCAAACTCTACTACAAAGTTGTAGTAATCAATAGAATATAATACTAGCACAAAAATATCACATAGATCAGTCAACCAGAAGAGAGAGCCCAGAAATAAATCCATAGTTACTACTAACCAATGACAAAGGAGTTAAGAATGTACAATGGGGACAAGACATTCTCTTCAACAAATGGTGCTGGGAAAACTAGACAGCTACATGCAAAAGAATGAAACTGGATCACTTTTTATTTCCACTCACAAAATAAATTTAAAATGGACTAATGACCTAAACATAAGACCCGAAACCATAAAAGTCCTAAAACACAACATAGGCAGCAAACTCTTGGACATTTGCCTTAGCAATATTTCTCTGGATATGTCTCACCAGACAAGGGAAATAAGAGCAAAAATAAATAATTGGGACTACATCAAACTAGAAAGCTTTTGTGCAGTGAAGGAACACAAAAAGGCAACCTACTGAATGGGAAAAGATATTTGGAAATGATATATGTTTTAAGGGGTTAATGTCCAAAGTATATCAAGAACTTACCAAGAATTTAGCACGACCACCCCTAATTATCTGACTTAAAAATGGGCAGAAGACTTCAATAGACATTTATATATTGAAGATATACAGATGGCCAACAGACACATGAAAAGATGCTCATCACAGAAATGCAAGTCAAAACCTTAAGAGATTTTCTTATACCTGTCAGAATGGCTAGTATCCAATAGACAAGAAGTAATAAGTATTTGTGAAGATGTGGAAGAAAAGGAACCCTTGTGGACAATTAATGGGATTGTAAATTGGTGCACCCACTATAGAAAACAGTATAAACATTGCTCACACAACTAGAAATAGAAATCTCATATAATCCAGTTATTTGACGTCAGATTATTTCTCCAAAGAAATGAAAATACGAATCCAGAAAGACATATGCACATTTACGTTTATTGTAGCATAATTTACAATCGGTTTGGAAAACATTCCAAGGTTTGGAAAACATCCAAAGTGTCCATTGATAAATGAATGAATTAAGAAGATGCAGTATATATGCACAATGGAATACTACTCAGCTATACAAGAGCATGAAATTCTGCCATTTACACCACATGGATGGACGTAGAAGGTATAATGCTAAGTAAGTCAGATAGAGAAAGACAAATGCTGTATGATTTCACTTACATGTAGAGTCTAAAAAACCAAGCAAATGAACATATAAAGAAACAAAGAAAAAATGGAAACAGACTCATAAATATAGAACACAAACTGGTAGTTGCCAGAGGGGATAGGGATGGAGGTATATGTGAAATAGGTGAAGGGTACTAAGAAGTATAGACTTTCAGTTATAAAATAAATAAGCCATCGAGATGAAAAACACAGCATAAGAAATACAGTCAATTATATTGTAATAACTTTGTATGTTGACAGAGGGTAACTCAGTGGTGAATATTTCATGATATATATAATTGTTTAATCATTATGCTGTACACCTGAAACTAATTTAATACAAAAACTATACTTAAATTAAAAATATAGGCACCTGGGGGCACCTGGTTAAGCATCTGACTTTGGCTCAGGTTACGATCTCAAGGTTTCCAAGTTCGAGCCCTGCATCGAGCTCTGTGCTGACAGCTTGGAACCTGGAGCCTGCATCACATTTTGTGTCACCCTCTCTCTGTCCCTCCCCTACCTGTGCTCTCTCTCACTCAAAAATAAATAAACATTAAAATTTTTTTTTAATATAGGCACCTGGATGGCTCAGTCTGTTAAGCATCTGACTTTGGCTCAGGTAATGATCTCATAGTTCATGAGTTCAAGTCCTGCATCAGAGGAGCTTGAGCCCCATTTGGGGTGAGCCCGAGCCTCACTTTGGATGGGCTCAAGCCCCACTTTGGGTGAGCTGCCTTTCCCTCTCTCTCTCTCTCTCTTCTTCTTGTCTTCCCTCCCTCCCTCTCTCTCTGCTTCTTGCTCACTTGCACTCTCTCCCTCAAAAAAAAAAAAAGAAAAGAAAAGAAAAGAAAGAAAGGGAAAAAATATATAGATACTGTTTTAAGTGCTCAGAATACAAAATTATTAAGGCATATCATCTATGTTCAAGGAAGTCATTCTCTTGTAAGGAAGGCACATCAAGAAGCAGTAACTATAAAATAATATGATAAGCAGAAAGTGTAAGGATAGTTTAACTGGGAGCACAGCAGGAGAAAAGAAATGAGGACATGGAAAAGCACAGTGTTTGCAGAGAAAAGTATTTTTTCAAGTGCCAGAAGCATGAGGGACTCCAAGTCCTAAACATGCAATATGGTTAGTGTGGCTAAATGTGGTATCTAGTCTCGTGTTTCTGCCTTGCAACTTAACTGAATGCTTTTTATCTATAATTTATTTTTTAAATTCCATTTACATTATCAATCTGAATTGCATTCAACTGCATTTAGCAGAGTCTGAAAAAAAGGTAGCTTAAATTAGAAAAATAGTTTACTTTTGTCATGCAACAAGAAATCCCAATGTGGAAATTCAGATCTGGGGCACCTAGTCAGGGAGCCAGACTCCTCTGTCTTCCTGCTTTACCATTTCTAGAATATTGCATTCATTTCCTCGTTCCAAGGTGGCACTGCACCTCTGGGCATTGCTTAAAGTTTGTGCTACGAAGAAGCACAAAGTTTTTTTTCTTTTTTTTTTTTAAGGAAAGTGAAGGAAACCTCACGCAGGGGAATTCCATTTACACTTCTTTGTCCTTAATGGCATAATTGTGCCACTAGACATAATTTTCATGTATATTTTAAAGAGACGTAAAGGTTATTTAGAAAGTATGGGATTGGAATTCCAGCTGTAACACTGTCTGACTTGATAATCTAAAAGCCATCTTTCTGAAAACACCTAGAAATTATATAAAAATCGAATAACACTCATCCTGTTATATACAAAGCTACAATCTTGAAATAGAAAAAGATACCTCAGATGCTGAACATGAAAACGGGCCCAGAAATTGGAGCAGTTAATGTTGATGCTCAGCGGGAGAGGAAGGGCCTCGGGGTTGCTCAGCCCTATTACTCTAGGGATTTGTGCTTGAGTACCCATGTGGGGAGAAACCACAGACCTCAGGCTGCCTAAAGCAATGTGTGGCCAGTGAGAACCTACATTAAAATAAGATCCTCAGGTAGTGACCTTCCCAATAAAAGGAGAGCAGGAAAACATCACCCACCATAGATGTTAAGAAAGATGCTGTTTTCTTTTGATCTTTCCATGGGAAAAAAAAAGTTTCTCCTGAGAGTCTGATCTGGGCCTTATAAGCATAAAAGGCCCAAATTTTGGTTCAGTAAAATCCAAGCTAAGAAATTAACATGAAAGTAAGTCCCTGGATGGTGATATACCTGAGGTCATAGACAAAGCAAAAGCAAACTGCTCTGAAGTCATAGAAATAAGTCAGGCAGAGAAGGACAGATACCATACGTTTGCACGTATAGGAGGATTAGGAGAAACTTAACGGAGGACCGTGGGGGAGAAGAAGGGGGGAAAATAGTGGGGGAGAGGGAGAGAGGCAAATCATGAGAGACTCTTGAATGCTGAGAACTGAGGGCAGAAGGGGGGTGATGGGCACGGAGGAGGGCACTTGTGGGGATGAGCACTGGGTGTTATATGGAAACCAAGTTGACAATAAACTATTAAAAAATATAAGACAAAAAAAAAAAGATACTCTCACAACTCCGGCCAATGCAGATTCCCACAGAAAACCAGCCTATCTAAAGATGAACTCACAATAATAAAATTTCATAATTCTGAAGTAAATTATTCACTTTGGAAAAAATATCCCAAGAATTTAAGGAAAGCATGTAACAATCTCGAGATAGGATATAAAAGAAATAACTTGAAAATAATGACAAATGTAAAAAAGAGCTGAAATTCTATGAAAAAGGAAGGAAAATACTAAGATGAGGTACTAAAAAATTTTGAAAATACCTAAATGGAAATTCAGGTGAAGAAAATATAGTTAATTAGATACAGAGGAGTAGACAAAGAAATAGTAAGTAGGAAGATAGGAAAAAGTCACACAGAATGTTGTCCATAGAGGTAAAATGTGGGCAAATATGGAGGGTGAAGGATATGGAGGATACAATAAAGACTTTACGCATAATAAAAGAGTTCAGCGGAAAGAATAGTAAGAATGGGCAAGAAGTAATATTCAAATAGAAGGATAAGGAAACAATAATTTCCTAACCAAATACATTGCAGTAAAATTTCTGAAAAGCTAAATGCAAAGAAGATCTTAAAATTAAGGAGACAGAAAAAACAGGTTGCTTACAATGAGATAGTGATTTGTTAGACAACTGATTTAATACTAACCCTTCATGCTAAAATATTAGACTGGCAAATCAGTAGAATTGGGAAATTTTCTAGGGCAGGAATTCTAAACAGAAGAGTTCTACAAATGAAAAATCAGTACAAGCATTCCGCTTGGGTTCAAATACCTATTTTTTTCTGACCAGAAGTATACAGTAACTTTTTATCTAATATGCCATTTATACATTTAGGACAAACAAATGGAAAGTTCTGTGCTCTGGTACTAGTCCCATGTCTTTGTGTCTTACATAGCCATAAATAAAAGGAATTATTTTATATACTAAATGGTATTGTAATGAATAGAGATTTAAAAACTAATGGTGTCAGGGGTGCCTGTGTGGCTCAGTCAGGTAAGGGTCCAATTCTTGATTTTGGTTCAGGTCATGATCTCATGGTACATGAGATAGAGCCCTCCCTTGGGTTCATGCTGACAGTATGGAGCCTGCGTGGGATTCTCTCTCTCCTTCTCTCTTTCCCTCCCCAATGCAATATCCTTCTCCCCACCAAATTAAATAAACTTAAAAAATAACTAATTAAGTCAAACATCTATCAATATGGAGAGCAGAAGCACTACAAGTACCTTAACATGTTATTAATGAAGCATAAATTTATCTTGAAAATCTGCATCAAGTTTAGAAATACTTATGAAAAATTTTAATATACACTTGCCCTTTTGCTACAAGCTTTAAATCAGGTTAGTTCTTAACAGGGACAATGCACAGTTCTAATCTTCTGGAACTAAAAACTATCTGGCACCCTTATCTGTACAAACTAAATGTGTGCTAATATAATCAATCAGAATTTTAAAAATCTGTGAGCCCATCATGATTCTAAAATGGGGTAGGGTGATTGGGGATCTTCCTTATGGAAGAATATCAACTAATAAATGCAGATAATGGTGGAATTAGAAAAGGCATCACACTGGAACCATTATTACAATAACGGATTGAGGCTAAGATCACGATTTCAATAGTAAAACCAATAGGTTAAAAGCTGCTGGACAACAGGACATACCCATTCTCAAAGTGTTGCTTCGCAGATAATCTTTTAGAAAAGGAATGGAAGAGCCTGGATAATGGTGGAATCTTGTGGACACTCCAAGAGACCTCAGTTAGCACTACAAAGAATGAGATGTACTCAGAAGGACACAGCACCAGCCAAGGTAGTAGTATCTGGCTAAGAACTTGAACCTGAATCTAGGACGGAGGAAATAATCAGATAGGTTCAAACTGAGGAACAATCTGGGAAACAAGTGACCTAGAATCTTCAAATTAATGATCATGAAAGATGAGGAAAAAATGCTGGTGAATTTTCTCCATTAAGAGAAACAAAAGAAGGGCGCCTGGGTGGCTTAGTTGAGCATTAGACTCTTGATTTTGGTTCAGGTCATGACCTCACAACTCGTGAGTTTGAGCCCCACATTGGGCCCCGTGCTGGCAGTGCAGAATCTGAATCTCTTTCTGCCCCTCCCCTGCTCACACTCTCTCGTTCTCATAAATAAATAATAATAATAAAAACAAAAACAAAAGAAACAGGACAACAAAAGCAAATAGTGATCCCTGATCATTGTGTTCTGGATCAAAATAAAAATAAAACAGTTATAAACAATATTATTAGGACAACTGGTAAAGTATGAACATAAACTATATACTATATATCAGTGTTAAACTTCTTGAATGTGATCCATATACTGAAGGTATGTAGGAGAACATCCTCATTTTTAGGAGACTGAGCATATGTATTATAACATGAAAAAGGATGGGGCACCTGGGTGGCTCAGTCAGTTGAGCACCCAACTCTTGGTTTTGGCTAAGGTCATGGTCCCATGGTTTGTGGGTTCGAGCCCAACAGCTCTACTAAGTCAGTGAAGACCCTGCTTGGTATTCTCTCTCATTCCCTCTCTCTCGGCTCCTCCCCCAGCCTCTCTCTCTGTCTCTCTCCCTCTCTCTCTCAAAATGAATAAACTTTAAAAAAACATGAAAAAGGAGAGATAGAGCTAATGTGACAAAAAGCGAACAGTTGGTAAATCATGGTAAATATATAGTGTTCATTGTACCACTGTGCAAGCTTTCTATGTGTTTGAAATCTAAAAAAGAAGTTAGGAAAAATGTGATTGTCTTAAATCTTTCATTTTATTATACTTAGAAATTTATGATTCAAATTTTTTTGGTAAAATTTTTTTAGAAATCAGACAAAACTACTGCCTCATGGTTTGTAAGATTTCACCTATGGCTTGTTAATAATAGTTATTTTTATAACATATCATTCGCTATGCCAGCTAACATGCTAAGTATTTTAAATATATTCTCTCATTTGCCTCTTAAAGCATCTAACTTGTTATAACGTTTACAATTCACACAAGAAAACTGGATTTTAGTGACATTACATTAACTTGCCCTCGAGGCTAAATTAAGACTTAAAGGCACCACGATGTTCCCAGAGTCCAGGTTCTTAACTTGCACAACCTCCCTAGGAAATGTCTGTACATAAAGATTGTGCATCTGAACCAGGAGAGGTACATGATAATAAAACAAACAGCACTGAATTCAGTCGAGCTGTGAACTTCCTGACACAGGCAGTTTTATTCCAGAGAAGTGAACTAAATGAAAGTGCAGATTTATGTACAATAATGCATACAATCTCTTTCAGAAATGTTGAATATTATTTTTATTGAACTGATGCTATTTGCCAAAGTACATTTTTGTTCCTTACATTTGTGATAATCTTTTACTGGTTTATTGCTTAATATGCCCTATTATGCTTCAGTTCTTATTCCTAATCAATGTAGATTAATACATGACATGAGAATAAATCAGACTATCTTAATAACATGTAAGAAGATGAGTTCTCTGAAGATTCTTTATTAGTTGATTCACACTTTTTCTTTGATGCCATTATTTTTCTGTTCTATGAGATAACAAGGCATCTTCATATAATGCTTTATAGTTATTTTAATAATTAAGCTAGATAACTAACTTTTTGTGTTAAGATTGTAGGAAACAATCTGTGAATAATATTTCAGGTATTGTACGTGGAATCAACAGAAATGTAACAACATGGCAGGTACAGCATAGGGCATACAGAGACATTTTTACACAAAGAGCTGTAGATAAAGCTTTGAAAACACTAATTATAAAAGAGAACTATACCCAAAATGGCCCAGTTCTATTGGCTGTGGAAAATACTTGTTTTTGCATCCCTCCTTACCTAAAAGAACACCCAACATAAGTAATTTCTTTCAGCCTAAGAGAACAACATTGTATACTTTATAGAAAATGAGTCAATATAATATTGAAATGTATAAAGGGTATCCAATCATTTATTTATTCATGTAAAAACTTTTACTTGGCTCATGTTATATGCCAGAAAGTGTGTTAGTTGCTTGAGGGATAAATTATCATCAAAATATGGTGATGATCCCATTGGGTTTCACAAACTGTGGGCAGCAAATTAATCTATTATCTTCAGAAAGATCAATGCCATTACCTAGTCCTGTAATGCAACTTCTACTGAACATTAGACAATTTTAGCCACTGGCGAGAACTGTAGGTCAGAGCCAAAGGGTGTTAAATTCTCCATAAACAATATAGCTAAGTTAATTAAAATACAAGAATTTCTCTTTTTTTGCAAAAGAGTAATCAGACTGATGACTCAGAATGAAACACTGCCATTTTCTAAAAGGTCAAAAAATATATGACTTAGAGCTAATTAGCCAACCGATGCACGCAGTTAAGGCTTGTTCCAAACCGAGTAACTATTTTTCTAATCATTACATGAAAGGTTAAATCCGACCCTCCTTTTTCTCTCTGAGTATATCAAGGTGAACCAAACAGCCAGTGGCATCCACAGATCTGGAGTCAATAGAAGAGAAAAAAATGACCTGAAAGGTTATTCAAGTGAAGGTCAAAAAAGTACACAGCCAATCTTCACTGAAATTAACATAAACTCATAGGTTAACCTTCAAGACTAGATATTGCCAAAGGCAACATAAAAGCTCTACCCCAAAACAAAATGAAACAAAAAGACCTCCAACGTTTAAAAAATTCTAGGGGAAAAAGAGAGAACTAAATTCACGAATGACTCTAGGGTGCTGCCCCGAGGAAAACTGAAGCTGCTGTGGGAGCAGGATTTGAGAGTAGGCGAAGGCACTGATCAAGGCCCTGACTCTATAACAAAGGATCAGGCCAAAGGCATGGAGTGGGAGGAAGGTGGTGAAGGGGTGAGCTCTGTGTTTTTGCATTTGGTCATTTTTTCCCATGATATTCCTTTAATATTTCAAACGCGCTGCTATTAACCTCGCCCATTACCCCACGCGTTATTACTAATGCCTCCCTATACGACAGAGAATACAATAGCCTCTGGCATTTTTGCATTTCCAGTATATACTTTTGAAGATTAAAGAGAGAAAACTCACGAATATACCTAAAAGTCAGACTGAGGATAGAGTATTTTTAGTGTCCTTTCAGTGTCCTTTTCTGTTGAAGTGACAGAAGTGGAATACAAACTAGCTTAACAAAAATGGAATTCATCAGATCATAAAACTGAAAAGCCTAAAGCCGGCGTTGCCTTTATATACAGTGGGATTCAGGGCTCAGAGGAGGCCATCAAAGCTCTCTTCTTCTCTGGAACGTTGGGCTCTGCTTGTCATCAGGCGGCTTCATTCTGCATCTAGCTCTAAGCATAGCGCAGGCGTCTGCATATTAATCCCACAAAATGATTCTGACAGTCTCTGCCTGGCTCTCATTACCCCTCTGTCTCAGGTCTAGCAGAAGGAACAGTGACTGGAAGCTTCATCCCATGAGGGGGACAAGGCTGGTTTCCCCAAGGAAATGTTATTCCCCATACTACCCAGTCATTGTTTCTTGAATGAATGAATGGAGTCAGTCCATCAGTAAAATCATTTCTAGAATATTGGACATTTTTTTGAAGTGATCAAAGTTCTCTAACTCCTGCCCCTTAACCACACTTCTGGCATTCATTAAAACACTTGTAACAACTAGAAAATATAATGTTGTGAGTAGGAATAAAGAGTGGAACAAGAACCTACTGTAAGTAAAATTCTGCAGGTGGAAGTGAAGACTTTAACAGTGAGGTATTAAACCTGGGGAGTCTGGCAAAAGTGACCTGACATTTCTTGACACTCTTTCCTAAAAATATAATTTATTGTCAAATTGGTTTCCATACAACACCCAGTGCTCATCCCAGCAAGTGCCCTCTTCAGTGCCCATTGCCCATTTTCCCTCTCCTCCACTCCCCATCAACCCTCAGTTTGTTCTCAGTATTTAAGAGTCTCTTATGGTTTGCCTCCCTCCCTCTCTGTAACATTTTCCCCCTTTCCCCTTCCCATGATCTTCTGTTAAGTTCTCAAGTTCCACACATGAGGGAAAACATATGTTATTTGTCTTTCTCTGACTTACTTATTTCACTCAGCATAACACCCTCAAGGTCCCTCCATGTTGCTACACATGGCCAGATTTCATTCTTTCTCATTGTCATGTAGTATTCCATTGTATAGACAAACCACATCTTCTTTATCCATTCATCAGTTGATGGACATTTAGGCTCTTTCCGTGATGTGGCTATTGTTGAAAGTGCTACTATAAACATAGAGGTACACTATGCATCAGCACTCCTGTATCCCTTGGGTAAATTCCTAGCAGTGCTATTGCTGGGTAATAGCTAGTTCTACTGTTAATTTTTTGAGGAACCTCCACACTGTTTTCCAGAGTGGTTGCAACAGTTTGCATTCCCAACAATAGTGCAAGACGGGTTTTTTTCTCCACATCCTCATCAGCATCTATAGTCTCCTGATTTGTTCATTTTACCTACTCTGACCAGCGTGAGGTGGTATCTCCGTGTGGCTTTGATTTATATTTCCCTGATGATGAGTAACAAGCATAATTTCGTGTGTCTGTTGGCCATCTGGATGTCTTCTTTGGAAAAGTGTTCATGTTTTCTGCCCATTACTTCACTGGATTATTTGTCTTTCAGGTGTGGAGTTTGGTGAGTTCTTTATAGATTTTGGATACTAGCTCTTTATCCAATATGTCATTTGCAACTATCTTTACCCATTCCATCAGTTGCCTTTTAGTTTTGTTGATTGCTTCTCTTGTAGTGCAGAAGTTTTTTATCTTGATGAGGTCACAATAGTTCATTTTTGCTTTTGATTCCCTTGCTTTTGGAGAGGTTGTTGAGTAAGAAATCACTCTGGTTGAGGTCAAAGAGGTTGTTTGCTGCCTTCTCCTCTATGGTTTTGATGGTTTCCTGTCTCATATTCAGGTTCTTCATCCATTTTGAGTTTATTTTTAGTGTGTGGTGTAAGAAAGTGACCTAGTTTCATTCTTCTCCATGTTGCTGTCCAGTTCTCCCAGCACCATTTGCTAAAGAGACTGTCTTCTTCCCATTGAGTATTTTTTCTTGCTTTGTCAAAGATTAGTTGGCCATACATTTGTGGGTACAGTTCTGGGTTCTCTATTCTATTCCATTGATCTATGTTTCTGTTTTTGTGCCAATACCATAAAAGACCTGAATAGCCAAAGTAACATTGAAGAAGAAAACCAAAATAGGAGGTAACACAATCTCAGATTTTAGCCTCTACTTCAAGGCTGTAATCTTCATGACATACCCTTCAACGACAGGGTAGAGAGGTAAAGGAAGAAAGGCAAATCCATGGAAGTTTGAATAACTATACAACAAAGTAGTAATTCATTTGTTTTATATTTTTAATAAACCTTAATTTGGGGAATAATTTTAGATTTACAGGAAAGTTGCCAAGATAGGACAGAGTTACTGTATACCCTATATTCAGTTTCTCTTAATAATACTCTTTTTTCCAGGGTTATTAAGGTATAATTGAGAAATAAAATATATTTAAAGTATACAAAGTAGTGATTCTTAAAGTACAGAATATAACTCAAATAACCATGGCAACATTTTTCAAACCATCATCACTGTCCAAGAAAGATTCTGATACGTCCCCCAAAAAGCATACGTACCCAAGGTCTTAATAAACGAAGCTGGTTTGATGTGTTCTTATGATGAGTGAAAAAAAAAAAAACTGGTTTTGACATGATCCAAAAAATTTGAAGCAATGAGCCCAAGCTAGCAAATCTAAGTTAAACAGATACAGATGTCAAGTTACATGCACACGTTTAAAACGTATAGAAACAGAGCAGAAAAGCTCACAAGATCATTTGGGAGGGGAGACTCAGAATCAGAAAACTCAATTAGGAAGTCATAGTTGGCATCTGTCATTTCTGACAGCGCAAAGTAATGCAATCACTGAACATTCTGATATTTTCTTATATTGTCGTCTCGCTTTCTCCACGTAAAATTCAGCAAAACCCACATTTCTTAGCTTCCCTGGTTACTAAAGTGCAGGTATGTGGCTTATTTTCCACCCCTGGGATGCACCCACATGAGCAGGTCAGAGTCAAGCTGCCTGAGTGGGAGGCACTGATACGGGGTTTGGGGTGGGGTTTGGGGGCTTGGATGGGCGCGATGGGCTCTGTGGCTGCTCCGAGATGTGGTTCTGGGAGTTGTCCCAGGTGGCTTTATGTACGTGTTCTTCAAGAGTTGATCAGGTACAACTGTTTCTGAGCACTAACATTCTGAAGAACAGCCATATCAATAAACAAATCAATTTCCCCCACTTAAATAGGATTCTATTGTTTCTCCTGATGACGGCTGATCACAGAGGCCTCTGCTGTTTCTTCACAAAATTGAGATAATCATACTTCTGCTACAGGAGAATAAAATGAGGTGATTGATATATATAAATCCGCTCAGAAAGGTATTATGGAATGATACATATGTAACATTTAATGTGGAATAAACCTATTTTGGGAGGCTCCAAATGGCAAACCTAATTCATACTGGAGCCGCTGCAAAGAGAGAAATTCTGAACATATTTTTCAAGAAATTAGAGCTGGCTGGTCTTGGGACAGACAGACTGGTGAAGGAGTGTGCTTCTCATACTGAAGATATCAAGGCATAACTGAGTATTTAACAAATATACAGTAAATGGGATTTTTATTTCTGAAAGAGACTTAGACTAGACACAACTAAGACTTTTTTATAATTCCACTATTCCCCAGTTTTACTTCGTCAATTTTACATGAAGAGATTTTGGGGACCATTTTCTATGTTTTCTTCCACTGACTGTACATTGATGTACAACCAAGGTATACTGATTGCTTCACATTTATTTAATTGTATGATAAAACTATTTAGTATCCCTTTAAATGATAAAAATGTACACAGTCACTAAACTCATGTATATATAATACATATATCAAAACACCAACTATATTTATATATATCTAAAATTAAAGTATATTGATACATATCTATATATCAAGATATAAGGGTAAAATTATAAGACATAAATTGGTATAATGACATTGATTAGGAGCATGTATAAACATGTATAGGTACACTGCATGCATTTACAATAGTTTGTCATGATATGGCTTTCTGCTTCTTTGTTCTTTTCAACTTTTATGAAGAAAGAAAGATGACTTTTTAATCTGTATTTCAGTCTGAGATAAATACTTTTTATCTGGGGGGTAAATTTAGCACTTCTAGGGTGCTGAGTTTACAAACTTAATCCCCTAGCATTGTGAGGATAAACACACACTTACGGAGCGCCTGATTGCTGCACTCTGCCCCAAGGGGATTCTACTTATTGTTCTACTATCACTTAAGTATGTATTTGTTTGCCAGCCTACCTACTTGGATTAGGAACTCTTTAAAGAAAGGGATCATTCAAATAACAGCTTCATGGGCCACCTGGGTGGCTCAGTTGGTTAAGCGACTTCAGCTTAGGTCATGATCTCATGGTTTGTGAGTTTGAGCCTCACATTGGGGTCTGACAGCTCAGAGCCTGGAGCTTGCTTTGGATTCTGTGTCTCCCTCCCTGCCTTTCCCTCCTCGTGTGCTCTCTCTCAAAAGTAAACAAACATAAAATAACAGCTTCATTAAGATACAATTCATACATGGTATGATAAACCCATGTACAGTGTACAATTCAATGTTTTTTTAGTATATTCTCAGAATTGTACAAAGATCACCACAATCGGATTTTGAATATTTTCATTATACCTAAAAGAAACTCCATAATGTTAGTCATCTCCCTTCTTTTTCCCAGCTCTCCTCTCTGCTTAGTTCTAGATAACCACTAGTCTACTTTTCTGTCTGTGTAGACTGGCCTACTCTGATCATTTCACATGAATGGAATCACACACTATTTGGCCTCCTGTGGTTGACTTCTTTTACTCAGCATGTTTTCAAGTTTCCTTCATGTAATAGCACGTATCTGTACTTCATTCATTTTTATTGGCAAATATTATGCCATTGTCTGGATATACTATATTTTATTTATCCATTCATCAGTGGGTGAACACTTGAATTGTTTCTTATTTGGGGTTATTATGAAAAGTGCTGGTATTAACACTCATGTTCAAATGTGTGTGTGTGTGTGTTTTAAATTTTCACAACTATACACCTAAGAATAAAATAGTGGGTCATGTGGTAGCTTTATGTGTAACCTTTTAGAAACTGCTAGAATGTCTTTTAAGAAACTGCTAGAGAGGTTCTTATGTGGCTCAGTAGGTTGAGTGTCCAACTCTTGATTTTGGTTCAGGTCATGATCTCACAGTTCTTTAGTTTGAGTCCCCTGTTGGGCTCTGCACTGATAGCTCAGAGCCTGCTTGGGATTGCCTCTCTTCCTTTCTCTCTGCCCCTCCCCAGTTCATGCTCGCTAGCACGTGCACTCTCTCTCTCTCAAAATAAAGCTTAAAAAAACGAAAGAAAATGCTAGAATGTCTTCCAAAGTGGTGACACAACACAATTTCTCTATATTCCCCTCTAATACTTCGTATATGTCTTTTTATTCAAGCCCTCCTAGTGTGGTATGAAGTGATAACTCATTCTGGCTTTGATTTCCATTTCCCTAGTGATGATGTTATTAGTCTATATGGAGCACATTTTTGTGTGCTTGTTGAACATATGTAGATCTTTTTTGGAAAAATGGTTATTCGTATCATTTGTCCACCCCTTAATTGGATTAATTGTGTTTTCAGTACTGAGCTGTTAGAGTTCTTCATGTACCGTAGATATAAGTCTACTATCAGGCACATGGTCTGCAAATATTGTGTCCCATTCTGGGGCTTGTCTTTTTACTTTCTTGATGGTGTCCTTTGCACACAAAAGTCTTAAATTTTGATGATGCTTAATTTATCTACACTCTCTTTTTTCGCTTGTGTTTTTGGTGTCATAGTTAAGAAACCACTGCCCAACTGAAAGCCACAGTGATTTATAATTGTGTTTTCTTCTATGCATTTTATATAGTTTTACATTTGGGACTTTGATCCAGTTTGAATTAATTTTTGATAGGATGTGTGATAGGACTCAATTTTATTTTTTGCTTGTGGACATTCATTTGACTCAGTACATTTTGTTGAAAGGTCTTTCTTTCTCCATTGAATTGTTTTGGTACTCTTGTCCAAATTTAATTGACCATATCTATGAGGAGTAATTTTTGGACTCTATTCTGTTGATCTACATGTCTATCTATATTCATTTTTGTAAATTCTACAACTAGCAATGTGCATGTCCCCTACCTAGTGCAACATATATACATATTTCTAATGAGTAGCAATAAACTAGGAATATTAGATTTTCCTGTCTCCTGTCTTGAGAAAAAGATCTATTCTGCTGTTGTCAGATGAAGTACTCTATAGATGTCAATTATATTTAGTTGATTGATGGTGTTGCTGAGTTCAACTTTATCCTTATTGATTTTCTGCTTGCTGCCCATTTCTAAGAGATGGGTGATGAGTGTCCAACTAGGGTAGTGGATTCATTTATCTATTTCTTCCTTGTAGTTCCATCAGTTTTTACTTTGTGTATGTTGATTCTCTGTTGTTAGGTGCATAGACATTAAGAGTTGCTGTGTCTCAGAGAAACTGACCTTTAATATTCTTTGACGTCTGCTCTGTCTGAAATTAATATAGGTGCTCCTGCTTTTGGTTAATATTAGCATTATCTATATTCTCCATCCATTTACTTTCATTTATATATGTCTTTATATTTAAGTGTGTGGACAACATAGCATTGGGTGTGTTTTTTGATCCACTATGATAATCTTCATCTTTTAATTGATGCATTTAGATCAGAAGTATTAAGAGTGAAAAATAGTATTTACTATATATGTTCCTATTTTCTATTTATTTCTGTTCTTTGTTCCTATTTTTGTCTTCCATTTTTTTTGCCTTTTATAATTTTAATTGAGCATTTAATATATTTCTACTTTCTTTCCTATCTTAGCATATCAGTTATAGTTTTTTTTTTTACTCCTTTTAGTGGTTGTGCTAGAATTTGCCAATATCCAAGTTCACTTTCAAATAATACTGTATCACTTTACATTACAGCTTATATAACAAAATAACCCCAATTCCTTTCTTCCACTCCTTGTATCATTACTGTTATTGATTTCACCTGTATATAGGCATAAATAAGCAAATATATAATCATAATCAAATACATTATTGGTATCATGATTTTGAAATATATTAAATTTTTCAAAATGAGTTTTTTTTACTATTTCTTCCATAGTGTTCTCCCTTACTTTACATAGATATGAGCTTCTGACCTATATTATTTTTCTCCTCTCTAAATAACTTCTTTTAAGAACAATTTGCAAGGAAAAACTATGGGCAGCAAATTCTGTCAATTTTTGTATGTCTGAAAAAGTCTTTATTCCTTCCTTACTTCTGAAGAATAATTTTACAGAATTCTAGGTTGGTGAATTTTTTCTCTAAACACTGTAAGTATTTCATTCCATGCTTTTATTACATGATTTCTGAGGAGAAGTCAAATGTAATTATCTTTGTTCCTTTACAGGCAAGGTGCTTTTTTCCCCCTCTGTGTTCCTTCAGGATTTTTCTCTTTCCTTTGATTCTCTGTAGTTTGAAAATGATTGGCCAAGATTCAGGTTTGTCTGTTTGTCTGTTTTGGGCATTTATCCTCCCTGGTGTTCTCTGAACATCTTGAATCTGTGGTTTGATATCTGACATTAATTTGGGGAAATTTTCAGTCGTTACTCTTTCAAACATTTCTTCTGTTCCTTTTTTTTTCTTTTATCTCCTTACAGTATCCCCGTTATGCATATGCTACTCCCTTTGTAGTTGTCCCAGAGTCTTGGATATTGTTGTTTACTTCACTCTCTGCTTTTTGGTTTCCAGACATTCCATTGATCTATCCCTCTGGTCATTTCTTTTTTTCTTCAGCCATGTCTAGCCTGTCAAATAAGCCCATTACAAGCATGCTTCATTTCTGTTACTGTGTTTTTTAGACCTTAGGATTTCCACCTCTCCCTCTCCATCGCCCATCTCTTCCTGAATGCTGCTTTATCCAATACGGTCCTTAGCATTTTAATTGTGTTCTTTTAAATTCTCTGTATGACCCTTCCACCATCACCGCCGTGCCTGGTTCTGACACTTGCTCCACGTGGTGTTGTCATTTTTTCCCTGATAGGCAGATATAATGTACTCAGTGAAAGGAACTGCTATAATGTGGCCTTTAGTCCTGTGGTGGTGAGTGCAGGGAGAGCCGAAGTGTTCTATACTCCTGTGATCGGGTTTCAGTCTTTCAGTGGGCCTGTGGCCTCTGGAGGGTGAACTTCACAAGTATTTCATAGTTGGGTTTTTCTCCTCCCTTAGTTAGATGTGACAAAACGGCTAGTTGGGGGCTGGAGCTGGGTATTTTCCTTCCTAGGTCCGTCGGGATCTGATAGAACCTCAGCAGTTTAGGCTCTCAGTCACCAGTTACTCCTGCCGGAAAGCCTTGTTAATAAGTGCTCTGTTCAGAATGGTTTAAAATGGTTCCTTTTCCTCTTGCTCTGCCAGGTGCAAGATGGTATTTGACTGTGATATTTACTGTGCAAGCCTAATGGAGTTCCTGAAGCTAAATCTCAGTCATGCAGAGCCTCTGAAGGCTGAATTCCACTAGAGTTTTTAACTCTGATAGCTGTCCACACTGAGGCTCCAGGAATCCATCAAGTATGGTGGGTTTTCCTACCCCAGCACCGGTCTCAGAAAGCTTCTACTCAGGAGTCTGTGCTCTGGTAAGTGGCAGTAAACTATACTCACCCGTCTCTACAATTTGGGGGTCAGTGGTTTGTCCTACGCTTTCCCTCTCTTGAGAATCCCAGAGGAGTTGTTGATTTTTCAGTTTGTTGTCCTATATGTTCCCTTCCCTTAAGAATCTGACAAGAGATGTTGATTTTTTTCAGTTTGTTCAGGTTTTTACTTGTTAGAATGGGGTAGAAGCTTCCAGGCTCCTTACATCTGACCCAGAAACTACAAGTCCTTGCTTACTGTCTTACCAGTTGCACAGCTCTCTGTGGTAGCTGTCTGTAGATTTACAGCAGTAGAGTAGAAAGAAGCATTTCAGCCCTTTAATTCTGCTGTGTGTTTAATACAAGAGTGTCTAAGCTCATGGTAAAAAGGGTCTGACTCAATGTCACACAAAAGAAAATCACTCAGTTCTTTGTTATCTGTTTTTCTGTTATGTAACTATTTCCTGCCTGTAATATTCTTCTATGTTCTTGTCAATTCCACTCTTTTATGTAGGTGATAAAGTTAAATTTACAAGAATTGCAATCCTGATTTTCTCTTTTAAACAGAAAAGAGAGTCCATTTTGGTATTTTAGATCTTATAGTCTTCTCTATTGCATAAGTCTAAAAACTAGAAAGACAAAATGAGAATGCCAGCAAGCCATGTGAAGCATATCAGATATAATGTCTGTTTTCACTATTTGTCAGCTAATATGTAATCTCATTTTAACTTTATCTCAGCTTTGGAGGTAGATGCCATTAAACTTATTATTCTAAGAGAAACCCCAAGCACAGATAAGTTGAAGAACTTAACCAAAGTCGTAGAGAAAGAGTTTTGGAGCCGGTTATTTGAGTACAGTAATGATCAACTTCAGAGCTCGTAATCTCAACAAATAATTACAATAGGAATTATTGTGACTTCTTCCTTTTATGAGTAAGGAAAATAAGATCTCAAGATATTTAATGATTAAACTTAATTAGGCAGAGCCATGGAACACAATTGTTCAGGTTGTGTCTTGTACAAAGGTAGGATTATCAGTTACACCATGGTGCTAAAAATGAACCTGTTCAATCCATTGTGTCCCATGATAGCCCTGCAAATATCTGTAGATTCCTATCATGTGCTCCTTAAAACTCCATATATCTGCTTTTTATTTTTACTCTTGTGCTTAGATTCCAATTTTTGATCTAGTTCTCTTCATTTTCAATACAGTTAGATTTGTCACAGCCCTGGGATCCAGAGATATTAGCTGAGTATTTTAAAAAAGAAGCTTTCATATCGAAAATTAACCTTTTGGTTATAACAGACATAGAGCCAAGTATTTACCAAGCCAGTATCATACAGAGTACTTCCTGCGAGAGTCACCAGTAATCCTGGTTTGTCTGAAAGTAAGAGCAATTCCTAGTACACAGGACTTTTGGTTTTAAAATTGGGACAGTCTTGAGCAAACTAAGAGAATAGTTGGTTCCTACTTCTATCATCTTAAAATCTCCCCTCTGCAATGATTCCATTCATATGTGAATTTAGGAAACAAAACAATTGAGCATAGGAAGAAAAAAGAGAAAGAGGCAAACCAAGAAACAGACTCTTAACTATAAAAAACCAACTGATGGTTACCAGAGGGGTGGATGTGTTCACTAGGTGATGGGGATTAAGGACTGTGCTTGTCGTGATGAGCACTGGGTGATGTATGGAAGTGTTGAGTCACTAAATTGTATACCTGAGGCTAATTACACTGTATGTTAACTAAACAGAATTTAAACAGAAACTTAAAAGAAAATTTCCCTTCAGTCTCTCTGCACCCTGTTCACCTGATACACCAAACCTCAACCCTTAGTAACCACACATCTATTTGCCATCTCTATAGTTTTGCTTTTTTGAGAATGTCATACAAATGGTATCATACAATGTATATCCTTTGGAGTTCTCTGATGGACTTAAGAAAATTCATTAATTTGTAGTTTGTCCAGATTTTCTTTTGTCATCAAGTGGGAGTGTTGCTCTCCACATTTCTAAGCCAAAATCACTTATCCACTTTTTGAATAAAGGGGGGGAAATCTCCAACAACCGAGAAACCAAATGGTGGTCTAAATTTCTGAATTGCTTACATATGATAAACAGAATGAAATATATGATAATTTCATAGTATTTTTTTTCCTCAAAAGGTTATGCCACAGAAGGACGAGGCCAAAACAAAGGGAGGAAACAAAAATACTCAAAACTGTAGAGAATACAAAATGCAGGCCTAGGTGCTATTTAGACTATAGGAAGACAATGGTCCCTTTATGACTATCTGGGGGGAAAAATATACCTTTAAGCAGTTCTCTGCTAGCTGTTATTGTACTCTGGTATCACCAATTAAAGACTAGTGTTTCATGGCAAACAGTGATTGGTATCATAACTCTCTTTCCATGCTGCTATAAGGAATACACAGTTGGCAATCACTGTTTCCTAATAGACTCATCTCCTCCCAACAATAATGAAATTATTACTCAGCGACCTTGCAAATGATTACAAACTACTGCAATAAGCAAAAGGTATTCAACTTCATTATTGAACAATCAAGGCACTTTAATATTAGTCAAAGAAATTAGTAATGAACAAATGAGGCATTTCTTCTTACAAATACAACTGTATATTTCTGTTTACCCCTCCCTGAAAAGTCATTTCAAGTTTGATGATGCAAATTATGGTCCTCTTTAAAACACTGCCACTCACTACATGACACACTTCTGAGATTCACATGTTTAAGCCTCCTTTATTGAACAGAGGAGTAATAATTTTATATCAATATTTAAAGAAAGAAATTTCAATATGGGTAACTGATGAGAAAGGGAGAAGGTAAATATTGTAGAATGCAGTCCTTCAAATCATTTTCAGAAATCAAAACTGGCAAAAAAACATTTCTATTTACATCAGTAACATTATCAGAAGCATATCAAAGCCTAAGGTCATACTGGTAAAAGCCAGGCAGGACCACCCCCTCCTCATCTAACACAGAATCTAAGATACGTGTGACAGAGAAACATAAAAACAGAAACACACACATACAAATTAATTGGCTAAAACTGGTCATATGGTGATAACTTTGGTGAGCAAGACAAAATCTCAGTTGCCAGAATTGGCACAAAATCGGAGACCAACTAACTTGATACCAATTCCAAACAAGTCGGTCATAGATCCTGAAACTATTTCCAAACCAGGGTTTCGAAGTTAAGTTGGACATTTTGGATAGAATGGTACGTGTTAAAAATGGAAAAGTGGCATGGGGTGCCTGGGTGGCTCCGTCAGTTAAGCGTCAACTCCTGATTTCAACTTAGGTCATGATCCCAACGGTCCTGAGGTGGAGCCATGCATCAGGCTTCAAGCTGAGCATAGGGCTTGCTTAAGAGTAGTCTCTACCTCCCTTTCCCTCTGCCCCTCCCCTGTTTGGGTGCATGCACACTCCTTCACTTTCAAAAAAGAAAAAAGAAAAAAAAAAAAAAAGGAAAAGAGGCAGAAGTTGCTAACCTAAGCAAAGCCTGAAATAGGTAGTAAAAAACACAAGTATAAACTTTAAACAAAACCCACAAGTATACTTGATAAATATGTCTATAATGCCTACTCAACCCACTCTTCAAAATCCATCTCGAAGAGGCTATACTAAGATAACAATGCAAGGCTAAATGTTCTCAAGGATTTTAAAGCTACTTTGTGATACAAAGGACACTAGTCATGTACTAGAACAACCATTTTCCTTTTGCTTCTTGGTGACGGACCCCCAAATTTTAGCCAGGGACACGGTTTGCTGGAACCAGAGATACCTTCCCTACCCTATTGACCTCACAGCCATGTGATCAAATCCTGACAAATGAGGCTTCAGCAGACATGGGAGACTTCCGGGTTCTTTTAAAGGGGAGGCAGACAGCCTTTCTCTCTTTTGTCCTTTTTGTTGCTGAGAGAACAAAAATCAAGGATTGAGTTCCCGAATTTTTCTTGGACTGTGAGTTAACCTTGATAATGGATGAGACCTTCTAAAGAGAGTAGACTAGAAAGGTACGTGAAAAAATAGTACCGTAAATCACTGGTGAAACGGAAGAGCCACCGTACCAGTCCTGGATAGTATATCTCCAGACTGCTTTTATGTGAAAGAGCAATAAAATATCTTTGAAAAAAAGAACCTAATCCTAACAAATGTGTGATTGATGTATGTGTGGTTGGTTGGTAAAAGCACATCTAGTCTATTTTCAGAGTCATGAATCATTTTTTAAAATTATGATACATCTATGAATTCATATGTCTCTGTGATGGTCAGTTTTATGCGTTGACTAGACTAAGCTTTTATCCCAGTTGTTCAATCAAACACTTAATACAGGTGTTGTTCTAAGGTGTTTTGAAGATATAACAAGTCTGTAATCAGTTGACTTTTAGTAAGGGAGATTATTTTAGATAAACTGGGTAGGTCTGATTCAATCACTTGAAAGGGATTAAGGGAGATTCAGGCTTTCTGATAAAGTAGAAACTCTACCTGTGGATGATGGCAGCTTCTACTTCTGTCTGTGAATTCCAGCCTACCCTTCTTCAAGCCTTTATATCCTTCCATACAGACTCGTGTCATGCCTGTCCAGCCTCTCAAAACTCATAAGCCAACTCCTTACAATGAATCTAATATGTATCTCCCACTGGTTCTGATTCTCTGGCTCAATCTTGACCAATACAGCCTGACACTTAAAAAATAAATAAAAATAGAGCAATAAATAATTGGGACAAAAATGGAAAAATTATATGAAGAAACGTATGATTTTTAGTCTAACACATGTAAGTTTCACATTTCTTTATTTTTTTTCCTCTTCCACCAGGCATTGGAAAATTTGCAATCTTAAGCAAAGTGACTCTGCATTTAAAAAAAAATTTCTCTAAATATCCTCTCAGATTATTTTATCCTATGACATTTCATTGAATGAACTTTATCCACATTTCCCTATTAAGCCCACAGCCAGTGAAACATCCTATTTTGCCTTAGGAAAGAGCATTTGTGATAGACTATAGACAACAGATTTGATTCAGTTGTCTACTCCATCCCTTTGATTTAGTTTTCCATTTCTCTTTTAACATAGAGTCTGGAAATGGTTTCTAGCATTCACAAATTGGCTCACGGATGAATAATTTTCATCACTTCTTGACATCTTTCAAGAAGTAGCATTAGGGTCTCTGCTTATGTTCTTTGTTCTAATAGATAAGAGAACAGAATGTGTATTTTGAGCCCTGACAATTGAGGCTCTGCATTTTTGTGTATACTAATTAACTCTTGGGTCAGCTGTGGGAGATCATCTATCACAATACCATGCTGGATCCTGAATCACTGGTTTATTTTTAAGTATTTTAAAGATGGTAGTCAGCCAATGTCAAGACAATTTGACTTTCTAATCAGGGCATTTCCCTTGATCTGATTTTTTAAGAGTGTTTTTAAGAATACAAACTGATGGAAATGATAGTGTTTTGTATGAAAAAAACAAAGATTTCATAGTTGTTATGGACTGAATGTGTGTGTCCCCAAAACTCATTATGTTGAAATTCAGTCCCCAATATGATAGTATTTGGAGGTGGAGTCTTTGGGAGATAATTTAGTCATAGGGAAGGGTAGAGCCTTCATGAATGGCATTAGTGTTCCAGCTCACAGTCTGTCTCCACCATCTGAGGGAGAGACAACAAAAAATTGGCAGTGTGCAACCTGGAAGAAGGTCCTCATAAGCACCTGACTGTGCTGGCACCCTGAGCTCAGACATTCAGCCTTCAGAACTGTGAGAAATACATGTCTGATGTTTACAAAACCCCCAGTCTATGGCATGTTGTTCTAGCAGCCTGAACTGATTAAAACAATAGTCAAGTCAATCTTAGGAAACAGTGAGGTAAGCAGAGTTAAAAGATGTATCTACTACACAATTTTTTTAAGTTTCTGTATTTATTTTGAGAAGGGGAGGGGCAGAGAGAGAAGCAGAGGGAGAGAGAATCCCAAGCAGGCTCCACACTGCCAGTGCGGAGCCTGACACAGGGCTCAAACCCACAAGCTGTGAGATCACGACCTGAGCCAAAACTAAGAGTCAGATGTTTAACAGACTGAGCCACCCAAGGGTCCTTCTACTGTAGGATTTCTGAAAGCCACTGACATGCGAATGTGCATCTTAAGTACCCAAAAGTATAGTCAGCATACAGCATTTCCTATTCTACAGAATCCAGACTTGAGCCACTTGCCCCAGATAATCTATTTGACGGATTATTGCCAAGCAGAATAAGTTTTTTCTAAGAGCTTCCACTAATATCTGAAATATGAAGCAAATGATCTTATTATAAAGTTACGCCAGGTAACATAATGTAAAATACTATATATTCATCCACCTAACACTGAGTGCTACACAGTATACAATTTAGAGTCTGACACTGAAAATTCCAGAACCATCACAGGTAATAGGTAACTTGTGTCTCATCTACAAAATGAGATTTAAGGGATTTTGTGACTTCTTCATAGTTTCACTCTTGCATCCAAACTCCACTGATTTTTTTAAAATTTCAGTCCTCTCCAATACCTACTATATATAGAAATTGTCATCGATATTTCACTACCTCCTTCTTGCACAAAGCATTTGTGAAATCTTGCAAATGGGCAGAAACCCTGTAGGTTTTAAAATAATGATTCTGCTATGCTAGCCTGTGTGAGGCTAAAATTCATACAGAGATCTGTTTCTGACTTTTAAAATATGATGCTTTTGCATGGCTGCTAAGAGAGCTGGGATTTTTGCCAACTTTCCTTTAGTAGGCCTTAGAAAAATCTGCCGACTTAAAAAACTTGGAAGCGTATTATTGCTCATAGAACTGGATATAGTCTTAGCTCATCTACTAATCTGGACTAATGATAAATTGCCCACATTTAGCACAAGGATAGCTTTTGTGTTTCTAGTACGCATTCCATTTCTTTTCTGTGTTCTGTTTTGTTCTCTGAGGCAGCATCTTTAGTATACATCCCTACTTGCTCTGAGGACTGAAAGTCAGAAGCAGACATGTAGAACATTATTGGTGCCCAGACCTTCAGCGTACCAGGGCGAGAACAGACCCCATCAAGGTCTAGGAGGCACGCTCACTTCTTCATTGTTGACGTTTAACATACTGCTGTGAGGAAAGTGAAAAGACATGTAGTTATAGTGAAAAAGGTTTATATTGACTTAGAAAACATTAAATCAAAACTCAATAATATATTTAGAAACCTGCCTATGAAAATATGTCCCTTTTTCCCTTTAGTCTTTTCAAAGGTTTTAATATTTGTCAACATTCTTATTTTTACAAAATACAATTTTTTATTTCCTAAATATCCTAAATTTAGGAAATAACCTTTTTAATATCGTAAAGCTAAAAGAAGTGGGATATGAATCATACAGATTAATCATTAATTTTATGAAAATATTAAATTTGTTTTAAAACCCTGTACATCGATCCTCTGCTATTTGGACGTTTCTGTTGTCCTAAAAATAACTCCTTTAAAAAGGACACTAAGGCAATGCCACCCTTAATAATAGTATAGCCAACTTGTAAAATGTCTTAAACATTATAAAATATGTTTTCGAGGAGAGGATAACAAAAAATAAATATATCATTTCTAAAAGACAGGAGAAAAACTAAAAGAAAAAAGCATCAGTTATCATATATCCGTCCAGAAATAACAAAAAGCATTTGGTCCTTCCCTCCCTCTCTCCCTCCTTCCTTTTGGAGGGCATCACGTCTTTATGCAAATAGTCATTCCATGTCTATCAGGTTTTGTGTAAATCTTATAATGCTGTGAACCATACAGTTTACTCCAAGAGCACTGCAGAAAAGAATGGAGTGTATGAAGCCAATGGAAAATAGAAATAAACTCCCCAGTGGTTTTCGGCAAGTCTTAATAACACGTTAGAAAATTCGCTTCTCTACTCCTCCTTTCTCTCATGTATCACAATTGGATATGAATCTGTCTCCTCCACAAACTACAGAGAAACAACCCAAATCTTTCCTCAGGCCATGTCCTCCTCCTTCCCCTTTTCCTTTTCATTTTCTAGCACATTGTTCAGAGGATCTAAAAGGGGAGGATAGTGGTAGACCTGTATTTATTTGAGAAGACAGACAAGAGAAATGCCTGGGAAAATCTGAATTAGTGTTATTTTCAACACATTCTTATCTAGCACACATGTTCTTAGGTGTTTATGAAAGCTTTGTGGATTGTTTCCACAGTAGCTTCATCTGTTCGTCAAACTGGGTGCTTACTCTTTATCTTATTAATGTTTAGATGCATCCTAATTTTCAATCAGTTATAGGTATTACAAAAAATAATTTCCCCCAAGTTCATAATTCACATTTGTCTACACCTGTTTGTCTATTTGGGCCTTAGTTATTTGTGTATTTATTCACTTTAAATATTTACTTATTTTGAGAGAGGGAGAGAGCGTTGGTGGAAGAGGAGCAGAGAGACTGAGAGAGAGAGATTGAGAGAGACTGAGAGAGAATCCCAAGCACCGCAGAGCCTGACACAGGGCTCAATTTCATGAACCTCAAGTGCTCCTTTACGTATTTCATTTTATTTTTTAATGTTTTATTTATTTCTAGGAGAGAGAGAGAGACAGCGTGAGCAGGGGAGGGTCGGAGAGAGACGGAGTCGCAGACTGAAACAGGCTCCAGGCTCTGAGCCGGCAGTCAGCACAGAGCCCGACGCGGGGCTCGAACCCACGAACCGCGAGATCATGACCCAAGCGAAAGTCGGACGCTTAACCGACTAAGCCACCCAGGCGCCCCCTTTACGTATTTTCTTAAATCCATGGTCAGTCATGTAAATTGTAAATAGTTTCTTGAGCTTCTATTTTCAGGTCATTTATAACAATGTGTCCATACAGAAGTATAAACTGTCATGTATTCAATTCTATTGCCTTTTCCTTCTCTGTTAACTGTTTTGGGGTATAGGTCCCCATCCCATGCTTCTAATAACATTGTGTATTTCTTCTAGTAGTTTTAAGGCATTTAAAAGATTTTGAAACAATTTCTTCCCTTGAGGTTTATTTCTGTGCAGTGTGAACTAAAGCCCCCAACTTTAATACCTCTATTTGGTATATTTCATCATTAATAAATAAGTTGAGAAGCTTTACTTGGGTTGCTAGGGATTTAAAAACCCTAAATAACTTAAGTACCTTTGCTTAAGTGTTCCAACATATTTATATGTAAGTCAACTTGGGTTGAGGCCCTAATGTTATTTGGAAAAAATAATTTTATGACTTTCCTCCATTTTCTGTTCATTGTGGGTTTTCTGCATCCCCACCCATCCCTTTGAGCGTGAGCCCATTCTACTAATTTATTTTAAAACTGGAAAGGTTTAAGTAATCTCATAAAAGGGAATAATGTGGACATCACGGACAAGTTTTCAAATATATTCTCTAACACTGAAGTTTTGGGCTGATGGTGGGGTAGTCCAGAGCTGATGGCCAAGAAAGAATTCTTGAAGATGTCTTTAGTGCAAAAAGGTGATTTTTTTTTTTTTAAAGCATGGGGACATGACTCACGGGCAGAGAGAGCTCCCCTTGAGTTGTGACAGGTAACTGATTATATACCCCCAGGCTGGGAGTGGGTCAGGGATAGAGTAAGTCTCTAAGGTATTTTCGAAGCGAGGTTTCCAGAGCCTTGAGGGGCTAGTTGTTGCTAGGGAAACACCACTTATTACCAATTAGTAAAATCTCAGTCATGAGACCCTTCAGATGTATATCAGGGGGCATAAGCTTGGACTATGATTGCCAGCATATATCTTGGGAGAGTTGAGATACAGGAAGTTTCCAAAGAAATTCTCATATGTTAAAGTAGACTTACAGGATCCTCGAGGCTGGGATAACACTAAGCTAAGATTTTCTTTGGTCTCTGGCAAAGTGTCATCATCAAGGCAGCTGAGATCCTAGAGGGAGGTCACTCTACTGGTTTCAAGGACTTGTCAATGAACCGTAGGCAATAAGGGAATTTAATTTTTCATTTGCCTTCATTTCCCAGATCACCATGGCAAGCACTTAAACCCCTTTCCTTTGTTCATGGGTAGCCAGGATGTCCAAGGAATATTACAAGTTACACCTGGTTGCAGTGGAGGGGAGGGCAGGGGGGAGTGCTGTTAGCCTGTATTTTGCCCTCAGCTTGCCCCATGCTCCCCCATCAACACTAACAACATCTTGCTCTCACTTCTGGCAGGATGAGAAACTGCCGTGGATTTGTTGGCATTCAAGACAAGGAAGGCACTGTTCTGCTAGAAGACAGGGTCTCATGGCTTGACGTTGTTAGTGCTTTTTTGTGGCAGGTTTTTTTTTTTTTTCCTTTTTCACCTGTTTGTTTGAGATGTTGGCCTGACCTAGAGTGACCTTTTCGGTATAACAGGCTAAATCGCTCTCACTCACTGCTTTCTGTCTTCCCTGGCACTGTTCGGTGTATGATCAATCAAGATCTGGGTGTTGCCTTAGGAAATAAGGACGCCAATTAATTCACTAGCCCAGTCGCTGCATATTCTAGCTCAGTTAACTGGAGGTCAGATTAGATTGGGGCCAAAACCAGCATCGGTGCCATAATTTTTCTTGTTTGTTCCAGTGTCATTATTCTGTTAGGTAACTCCCTTGAGAGCATTTTGAAAGAGAGCCTCTGTGGGATTTATTTCTAGGTTTCTGGCCCTAATGCCATTCAATACAAATGTAAATTCACCGTGTGTTCTCAGAAGCATTATGCATATGGGCTTTTCATGTGAAAGGCCGTCTTGCACTACAATATGATTTGAATGAAGGCTAATATGGATGGAATTGAGAGAATTCAGGAAGCATTTGGTGAAAGTGAGGTATAAGGAGCCATGTTGGTCCAGACTGTGCAAGGTTTCCTTCTAACACCTTGTGAAATACTGGCAATTTTCTCATAAGAGCAACGGGAAGGCTTTTGTGGGTTTTAAACAGGAAAGCAAAATTATTGTAATAATCTTTTAGATTCTTGATGAAAAGAACTATTCTTGACTTTTCACTGCTTGACAGCTAGCTTCTGATTGTTTATCAATTCTACTGTATTCTTATGATTTTATTCGGATCTCTATCATTTTTTAATTTTCATTTTGCTTATTGTTCAATAACTTAAAATGGTATGTTTAAGTCTATCATTAGTGTTGGTTTTGTCTATTCTCATATTTTTTTACTCTTCCATATTGATGTAATTTATTCAGTTCATAAAATTTCCATGAAAAATATATCATTATAGTAAAGGAGAATCCCTATTAAAATGCCAAATGCACACAAATCACAACAAAATTAATATTTACCAATAATTAAATTAACTTGCAAGGTTTGTGAAACAGTTTTCTGACCTGAATCCATAACATACAAAGCAACATGTGGAGGTTACCATGAAAAATACATTAGAATTGGAAGAAGGTGAAAGAAAACCACTAAAATTTTGTCAACACTTTAGAAGCTTACCTAGGTCTTCAACTCATTGTCATTCTCTTTTAGCTGGTCCTCTAGGGACCAATAAAGATGTTCTGGTTGGAAAACTATAACTACTAGTGCAGAAAAGAATTGTGTTAGGTTTATTTAGTCATGTCATGGAGACTTAAGGAAGGAAATAAAGATCTCTGATGCTCTCCAGAAAAGGCAAAGTTTACCACATGGAAATAAATGTTCTAAAAAGACGTCAGCCTTTGAAGAAAACAGCCCAGCTCCTTTTTGGTGAAGGGAAAGACACTCTGTGTATCCATGGAGTATGTAATAACAGGTGGAATTAAAAGAATTCCATGGTAAATACAAACACAACCCAGCTGAAAAATGGACAATGAATCTGACTGGACACTTTTCCAAGGAATAAATACAAATGGCCAACAAGCACATGGAAAGATGCCCAACATTGTTAGTCACTGGGGAAATGTATATCAAAACCATGATGAGATACCACTTTGTACCACACTAGGATAGCTAGACTCAAAAAGTAGGAATAATAGCAAGTGTGGGCAAAATGTGGAGAAATTGGAACCCTCATTGGTGGGATGGGAAATGTATTTTTCCACCCAAGAAAAATATATTTCCACCCAAAAACTTGGACATGGCCATTCATAACAGCATTATTCACGATAGTCAAAAACTGAAAACAACTAAGCGTCCATCAACAGATACACAAAATGTGATCATCTATATAATAGAACTTTTTTTTTCATAAAAAGGGATAAGGTTCTGATAAATGCTACATGGATGACTCTCAAAAACATGCCAAGTAAAAGCAATCAGCTGACTACAAAAGCCATTCATATGAACTGCCCTGAACAGGGAAATCTATACAGACAGAATGTTGATTAGTGGTTGCTTAAGGTTAGAGAGGGCAGATATTTAGGTGGGTGGAAACTACAGGCATGAAGTTTCTTCTACAAGGGATGAGATGGTCTAAAACTGACTGTGGTAATGATTGCACATATCTGGAAATATACCAAAAATCACCAAGTTTTATACTTTAACTGGTGAATTGTATGTGCATGTGAATTGTTTCTAAATAATGTGTTTTTTTTTTAAACAAGAACTCAAGAAGTCGTGTCATTAGCCCTTGTAACTGTAACCCAATTCTATTTATCATAGATTTTAATATGGATTCAAAAGCTAAAATGCACCAGTGCAGAATCATACTACAATCATATTTCATAATATTGTGACATCTTAAAGAGGTAAATACTTTGAGGTACTACAAAATTCGCTTTTCTGAAATATATGCTCCTTTTAAAACAATATTAAGAACCTCCCAGAGGGCAGATAGTATGTGGGTTACACTAGCATTCAAAAGACTATTGCCTCTCCTGTATGCTATTTGGCAGAGAACATAGATCTTATTGTATAATAAACCACTTATCTTTATAAATTATGATTCTTTAAAGTATCCATGAGGTTGAATTCCAACTTTAAACATAAGGTGATAAGTAATACTTGTATTAATTATAAATCCAGAGCAACTATCTTATTCTTATATCTGTTTTATGTGGATAGCAGCTTGATACTGGTATAAAAATACTGTAATGCCAATTATATAAACAGATTTTTCTGAAGCTTCCTCAATTTAAAATTCCAGTCTCACAGTCTCTATATATTCATCAGAGCAGCCAGCATGTCCACACTTATCACTTGACAATATAATCATTCTGTTTTCATAGAATTATTGGATGACAGACTTCAGAAATGCAAACTGTCACTCACACACAGAATTATTTTATATATATATATATAAATAATATATATTTCATATGAGCATATGAAATAGTTGACAAATTAATTCAAATCAATTATTTCATTTTAGAAGTTTCTCTGAGAAGCTCAAATCAACTGTACTAGGGGTATGTGCCATGATGATATCAAATGTCCTAAGCCAGGCTATCACTATAAAAAAGAAGTACCATTACTGTGCAAGACAAGTAAACCTTTCTCTAAAGTGGAATTCCACCAGCTGGTTTTCTGGAATTCTCCCCTTAAGTATTCCTTTCGACTCAAGAATGAAGATGGAAAGCATGTATTCCTAGATGCCTGCTTAACAGCCATTATTCTCTGTGTTCCACAAAACCTCCTAGTTACTTTAGGCCTTGGCAACCAACTATTTCCCAAAAGTCTCCATTTCTTAATCCTTTCCCAAAAAATAACTGCTCTCATCCCATCAAGTGAAACGTACTAAGCCAGTACTATATGCATTTTGGTTATTCAATTCATGCTTGCTAGACTGAACAACCAATTGCCTTTGAACTCCTTCGTTCTTCTCATCCAAATAGCTGGATGTTATAAAACTACTATCAAAATCTTCAAAGTACTAGTTTATAATGAGCCAGGTCCTTCCAGGACTTAAACTTTGAGCAGGCTTGGTTAGGTACTTTTAGAAGCTATATTAACTCTTTGAAACCACAAGGGACCTATTTAGTAAATTGCCAGTTCTGTGCTAATTTGCATGGCTGACTTGCTCTAATTTTACTTAGGATGGGAACTTGGTAAGGTGAATGAGCAGTTACTGTGAATGACTATACGTGAATGAGCCAAATTATATTATAACTGAACGTTAGATATTGGTAAGTTTACAATATATTTCCAATAGTTAATCTATTGGAATCCTATCCTATAGGATAAGGTAGTGTAACAAAGATGCTCTGAAAGATATTGGTTCAAAGAAGCTTAATATAAACATTTCTTTGTCACATAATAGTCTAAAGATTATAGGAGAACATGATAGAAAGGTAACATCGTATTTTCTTCATTAGTGACCCAAATTGGTGGCAAACTACTGATGTAATGGTGTTGAGAACAATTCTGCTTCTTGAAATCATCCAGAGAATAAGAATCCTTCTATCCTGTCTGGTTGTGTTTTAAGGTGTTGTCTTCATTCTGAGTCAAAGCTGTATAGGGCAATATATTTGCTTTCCAGCTTTTAGAAAGGATAGAAAGGAAGATTTGGTGTGGTGACATTTCCTTTTAAGGAAGTGGCACTTGTTATTTCCATTCATATTTTATTGGCAAAAACAGTCACATGGTCATTCCTGGCTCCAATAAAAGTTGGGCAGTCAGGTGCTCTGCTAAAACTCGGTGAGCTTCTGTGGCCAAAGGGGAGGATGCAGAAGGGTTCTGTGGATGGAAGGGAGATGTGAAACCGTGACAGTGACAGGGCTCATTTGAGCCTCACAGTGATCTAGAGGTTGAATGCTTACTGTTTTCTTACCTTTTATAGAGGACAAAATTAAACCTGGGAAGATGGAATGAATTTAAATTTGTATCAGTGGTAACTGAAGCCAACAAATAATTTCTAAAAGAGACAAGTAAAGAATAAATATTAGAAGAATGCCAGAAGAAATGGCCAAAAGAGTTAAAAGGGAATGTCTCCAGGAAGAGGACTTGAGGTTTGTGGAGAATGGAAGGAGATGCCGGTTTTCACTGGAAATATTTTGGTTTAATCTGATTTGTTAAAATATGTGCATATATTGCTTTGAGAAGAGTTGAAAATATGAAGAACAAACATTTTAAGGTATATGTCCATAAGACCACCAGCCATAATTGTAGCAGATTGCCTCCAGTTATCTCTAATGGCCCCTGATAATACCAATCCTATCTCCAAATGTTCTCTAGGGAATGTTAAATTCGAAGTCATGATATTCTTTTGAAAATAGGTATGTCAAAAAAATTCATCTCATCATACTGAAGTCAGTCCTCACCCCCTCCACATCAGAAATTCACCACAGATTTGGGTAGAGGGGGAGAAAACAAGCTCTTATGCTTCATTTGGCTGAACTTTTTCCAACACCTCCAATCTCAATGGGTAATGACCTTCACCCACTTCAAGGCCACTTGGCCAACCTGGGCAGTGAAGGATTCAAGCAGCAGCAATATTATTCTTTACCTTTATATCTCCTATATGCTTGGCTTAAATATTAATATATTTAAGTTATTTTATATTACATGTTTATATGAGTTTAAGAGAGCACAATAGATAATAACGCCCATGTAACTTAGACAAATTGAAAATTTTTGTCATGAAAAAAGTCACTTGATGGAAATTTATTAAATAAGACAACCTGAATTAGAGTATGTGGCTTAAGTGTGGGATACAATGGGCTTGCTGCTTGTACCCAGCTCCTGAGAACCTGGGTATTGGGTCAGGTAATCATGAAGAATTTGGTTTTGTAGAGTAGACGCACTTAACCTTAATGGCTATCTTGCAATGACCTGGGATGGAGAAGTCATAATGACTTTTAGCACTTACACATTTATAGATCACAGCTCCACCCAATTCATGAATTAATGATTGTCACTTGCCAGCAACTTAGGTCATGGGTTAAAAGACAAGTAATGTCACCATGTTGGAGGTCCCTCTTGGTATGGAAATAAGAAGAAGAAAGGCATTTCCCCTCTGAGCCTGTAATTAAACCAGACTTTCTCATACTATTTTGGGCCATTAATTTGTATAACTATAATAGAAACCTTTATTTTTTTTGCTAATTTTATTATTTATTTCAGATTATAATTCTAAACTGTCAACTTTGTTCTGTCCACCTGCCACTTCATGTACAGCCATTTTCAGCTTTGTATAAACTATGTCTTTTATAAGTACTTCTATCTTTATTAAAGTCATTGGCTATACTTTTCAACAGAATGATACGAAGTCCTGAAAGAGGCCAGTTAAAATTTCTGACCAGTGTAAAAGTGCACTAGGGAGAATGTTGTATCTACATCTGCTGCTGGTTCCACAACCACTGTATGCCCTAAGTATTATTGTGTATGGTGGTCTAAAACAGACACCATGTACTATCATTTAAGATGGCAAAAAAAAAAAAAATCAGGAAATGTTATATCCCTGCACTATCACTTTTTGGTCTTTTCTGTAGATCAGTTTATTTGATTTAGATTTAGTAAATCTAGTTTTGTAGATTGTTTTCAGTGTACAGATACCCTCTTGGGTGTAGGACCCCACAGGAAGCAAGGTCAAGTTGAATACTCTTGATTTTCCTATTACAAATAATTTCCTATAACCATGGCAAGCTTATTCTTTAGAGAAAAAAAGTTTACACTGCATACTTGACAGTTGATGGATACATTATACTTGTGGAGCTAATTCAGTTTTTCTCTTTCCTCTCTTTCTTACCGATTTGGCAGTGAGGCAAAGAAATTTCCATGTGATTCACTCAAGATTCATTGTACTTCCCACATCTCAGAAGTGAGGCTACACCATCATACCTGTGTCATCTACAGCTTCCATATTTTTGTGACTGTAAAAACACCCAAACCTTTAGTTTTTGAAAAAGAAATAAATCTATATTGTTCTTGGATTTTCTACTCATGTCAGAAAATTGATTAGCACTTAAAAATACATTTCAGTAAAAGTAATGTATAGAAGCAGGATCTTTTATTAATTCTACTTTTATAAAAATCATTCAACCAATTTGACAATAAACTATTTGAAAAAAAAATCATTCAACTTTCTATTTCCATTCCAAGTTAATTTATATGTTTATTACAGATTTCAATTTTATATTGTGTGTTTAAAATTCATAAAAACCCACTGCCTTATTTTTCTTATTTGAGTTACAAAAGGAAATTAGAAGTTCTTTAAAAATAGTCTGTTCTTCCCATGATCTATTTTTTTGACATTTAAAAGTCTTTACACCTGTATTAAAATATTCATGATGAAATCCAATGGGTCTCATCTACCCACCCAGAACACATTTCATGCTGACTGATGCTGCCTTGTGTCTGCACAACACACCACAAGTGAAACATAGTCTCACATGTACCAGCTAATTTGTCCTATACAATATTCTAGCGAACATTCAGGTTAGATGCTATTTCCTCCATTTCAGAGCTCAATAAACACAGCCTCAGAGATGTTATGCTCCTGTGATGAGGAAACTTGGCTTGTGGCAGGACCAGGACCTGGGCCTTGGTCTGCAATAAGTCCATTCACTTTACCATGACCAGTAGCAGTAGGTGCTATAAGAAATACAAAAGATGGTCTTTTTAATGGTAGCTCCTATCCAACTGAGGAAAAGATAATTGTGGCTGTCCATCATATTTTAAGATGGTGGTTGCGTTTTAAGGCAGTGTTAGCTTTTAGAAGTCAGACATGTCCAAACAATTCTGCCAGATCATTTTACAGTCCCAGTCTTAGCTGACATTTTTGTGCTTCTAGGTTAGTTACCATTTCAGTCAACTGAATGCCACAATGTTGTGGCAGGCACTGAAGAGTACCATGTCCCTGAAACATAGCTGTGTGTATATGTGTGTGTACAGGGAACTAAAGCACTGAGGACCCAGTACAAGATGTAGCTCCTGTCACATCCTACTCAAGTGACCTCAGCCTAATTTATTCAACTCCTGAACCCAGGTTTACATTGTGTGGCGTGGGAATAGTAAACCCTACCTCTCAGTATTCAGAAGAGGATCATATGTGAAGATATCCCTGAAAGGCTTTGTAAACTATAAAGTACGTACAAATATTAGATGTTATTTCTAACCCGAAATCATTTTCAGATTGGAGAATATAATATGGGTTAACTTTGCTTCTTGGAAAAAGCCTATAAACATAGAAAATGGTCCTTTTGAACAAATACAGAGGCTATATCTAAGAATATAAAATTCAACCTCCGAATTGTTTGCTTATGTTTTGCACCAGTGTTCTGGGAATAAAGAAGAAATTGTTCTGTTCCTTTGCTGTGAGCACAATATCCAGCATATGCTATTATAGTTACTCCAAACAAGACAGCATTCGGTCCGTGTGAAAGGATGCTTCTACTCAGGTGGTTTGGTGGAAGTAATATTTCTATAAAAATGTCATCTTGTTGATGTGCTTCCAAACACAAACCCCACCAGTTCGGTGACTCCGAGAGGGATGTCATGACAAGCACAGGTGTGGTCCATAGAAACGCTGGACTGGTCTCAGGCGGCAGCATCTACTGGTGTGGGAAGAGGACAGTCAGCCTGCAACCATAGCTCTTCACCCCTGATTTGTACACCATGTTGGTGTTCTCTCAACACTTCTGGTCCCACCAGGTCACCCACTGTTGTCTACGGGAGTCCTGATTCCCCAGTCAAGTTCTGGCTCCAGCTTGCTGATAAAGCTATGTCCAGTGTAGCCTGGCCTCTGGTGGTGCTGTGATCACAGACACTTAGCCCAAAAGGAAATTCAAAGCACCTGGAATTCTTCATTTGCTTTGCTTGAACTCTTTGGCTCTCTCCTTCATATATACACTCCTTCCACCTGCTTCCATACTTCTAACAAATGATTCAGCTTTAATTGTATACAATACTCTTTTCCACGTCTGCTTCCAGTCTTTCCTCAAGATTCTACATTGCACGTGTGTGTACATACACACACACACACATAATCGGCCTGGCAGGATAGCTCCATTACTTAAGTGCAAAGAAGGGAAAACAGTGAGACAATCAAGGTGGGGTCCTCTTTGCTGGGAGGAAGGAAGGCAACATTTAAAAACCTTCTTATTTTAGTTTTTATCCCTTGATAGTTCTTTCCAGAGTGACCTTCAAACAGCTAAAGTAAACTGTAATGCTTAAGGAGAATTTATTAAACACCAAGGGGACATATGAAAACAAACACGAAATTTATAAGGATTCAGCTTCCTCCTATGACTCAGGAACACTGCACTGTGTACAAAGGCTGATAAGAGAATCTTATGCTAGATCCAAACCTAATGTGTGACCTCAAACACTACCTGAGTCCCTTACTCTTGTCCATTTCCTTTCTGTTCTTGTTTTTCATCACAGAATCCCAGAAGCAGTTTTACTTGTTCCTAAACTCCTGCTTTTGGGTCCAGGGGATACAGTCACCTTTCCTACTGCCCCACCCTTTTTGTAACTATCAGAATAATTTTCTTTCTCGAAATAGAAAGATGTAGATCTTCAGAGGGGATGGGTTCTTGATCACTTCCTCTTGAGAAAAGGTAAGTATGACTCAGTGCAACTGCTTTAAACCTCGTTGTGACTCAGAGTCTCCTCTGAAACTTGATAAATGCAGATTCAAGGATCCAACACACAAAGATTCTACTTCAATTAATTTTGTACGGAATTCTGTAAGGTGTGGTTTTCATAAGTGCCATTGTTTTTTTTTTTTCTTAGATGGCCCATGAAATATAATTTAAAAACCAATTATGTACTGGAACAGGCATTAGCTTAGAAGCAGGCAAGATGGTGATCCAATTCCAGCTTTGTCATTGACAAGTTTTGTCACACGGAAGGAATTTTTTAATTTTCTGAGCCTCGGTTTATATTATTGATTTAAAAAATATAAGAAAAACCAGAAAGGTACATAAAATACAAATTTTCAGCTTGGCAAGTGATTGTAAAACAACAAATCTGCGTGAGACTCTCAGGCTAGGGTTTTACATGATCCCATTTTTCCAGGTGATCGTGCTCAATCCTTACCCCTTCCTGCCCACATGCAACAGCCACTCTTCAGAATTTTAAGGTATTCCTTCCCTTGATTTTCTTCACAGCTATATTACCTATGTATCTCTCACATGTATAGTTGATTTCTACTTTCTTTTTGAAATTTATCCAAATGGGATGATGCAGTATTCATTCCAATGTGTCTAGCTTCTTTTACTCAACATTATGTCTTTAAAATTTGTCCATGCTATTGTGTGTTTCTGTAGTTCATTTCCAATGCTGTATAATACCCCACAATTTCAATCTACCACACTGTGTTTATCTCTTATATTACTGATGGGCATTTGGTTCATGTTTGGACCTTTTTTGAACATTCCACTCTATATTCTTTTGCATGTACCCTGGTGCATGTAAACATGCATTTCCCCTTTTAAGTTTATTTACTTATTTTGAGAGACAGACAGACAGACAGAATGCACACCCATGTGCTGTCAGTGTGGAGCCAGATCTGCAGCTCAATCCCATAGACTGTGAGATCATGACCTGAGCTAAAATAAAGAGTTGGGCACTTAACCAACTGAGCTACCCGGGAGCCCCGAGACACACATTTCTGTAGACTCTGAAACCAGGAACAGAAAAGGGCAGATGTGTCTCCAGCGGTAGTCAGGACTGCCAAATTGTGTTCAAAGTGGTTTTAAAAACCTATAGTCCTATTAGCTGTGTGTAAGAATTCTGATTGTTTCCCTTCCTCACCAACATTTGCTATTGTCAAACATTTCAAGTTTTGCCAATTTGGTAGACTCATACTAATATTATTGTGGTTTTAAAATTCACCTTGGTTTTCATTTATATTTCCCTATAATTTTAAAAATATAATTTATTGTCAAATTGGCTTCTGTACAACACCCAGTGCTCATCCCAACAAGTGCCCTCCTCAATGTCCATCACCCACTTTCTCCTCTCCCCCATAAAATTTGTTTTTATGTACCTTTAAGAGTCTCTTATGGTTTTCCTCCCTCCCTGTTTGTAACTTTTCCCCTCCCCCCTCCCCCATGGTCTTCTGTTGAGGTTCTCAAGATCCACATATGAATATTTCCCTATAATGAATGAGGTTGAGAACATCCTTCTAGGTATATTAGTTCTCTTGATACTCTCTTTCGTAACATACCTGTTCACATCCCATGCCATTTTTTAAAAATTCAATTCTTTTGCTTTCTCTTATTAATTCTGAAGATATTTACACATTTTGGTGCAAGCCCTTTGTTAATGATGGGTCAAAAATAGATGTTCACAATGTGGCTTTCCTTTTTCCTTTATTTTGTCATTCAATGATTTCAATATTGAGTCAAATTTACCCATTTTTGTCTTACTGAGTCTTGTTGTTTTAAAAAATATTTTTTATCTGGAGATCATGTATATCCTATATTATATTACATCAATATATATATTACTGATATATATTATATCAAATGTAAATTGATTTTATTTTGAGAATGAAGATAGAGGTGTGTTTCTTCTTCTTTTTTTCCCTTCAGGATGGACAGCCAAGTGTTCCAGCACCATTTCTTGAAAAGACCACCTTGCTCTCCCTGCTCTGCTGTCTGCTTTCATCATATATCAAGTGTTCCTAGACGCTGAGATCTGTTTCTGTTCTGCTGCACTTGCCTTTTCTATCTCTGACATAGGACAACATGGTTTTAATTTTTTAATGTTTGTTTTTGAAGGAGAGAGAGACAGGGCATGAGTTGGGAAGAGGTGGGGAGAGCGAGGGAGACACAGAATCCGAAGAAGACTCCAGGCTCTGAGCTGTCAGCACAGAGCCCATTGGGGAACTTGAACTCATAAACTACGAGATCATGATCTGAGCTGAATTCGGACACTTAACTGACTGAGCCACCCATGTGCCCCTGGACCACATAGTTTTAGGCTATCTCTTGACTCTTGATGAAGCAGGACCTCACCCCTCAGTTTTTCTAGTGTTTTTTTGCTATTTTCTCTTTATCATAGTGTCCTCTAAGTTTTAGAATCAGGTTTTTTTTTTTAAGTTTCACCAAAAATAAAACAAACACTTGTTTTAAAGTATTCAGATTATGATTAGGATTATATTGAATCTATAAATCATTTAGGGAAGACTGACCACTTTTGAAATATTGAGACTTCCAATCCATGAACATGATCTGTATCTCCCTCATCCCCATATTTCTTTAGATGCTTCTCTCGTTACAAGTTTATAGTTTTCTTTGTTGCACCTCCCATGCCCTTGGGGGATAAACTTCTAAGTATTTAATAATGTTTCTCTAGATTCTTTATTCTCCGTATACCGAGCACAGTAACATCATAACATTTTCATTTCTTCCTTCAAGTCTTAAAATGTTGTCACTCTATTGTCTTACTGCCCTGGCCAATGCCTCCAGTACAATGGTGGACAGAAAAAGACACAGCATGCATCTGAGTTTTACCCAACGCCAAGGAAATACATGTATCTAATTATGATGTTTGCTGTAGATTATTTTGTAGAGTTAAGTGGTCAACAACAAAATTAAACAAGAAAGTCATCCAAGATTCCTGTCAATCCTGCCTGCTCTACTCATCACCTCCAGGTATGAGTATCTGGTACCAAACCATCATTACTTCTTGTCTGAGTTATTTCTAAAGGCTCCTAAGTGCTCCACCTGATTGTACCGTTGCCTGCTTCCTCCACGCAAGAACAAGATGGCACTTTATAAGTGAGATTGTGCCTTTGTTCTGCTTATCCGCATTCAGTGACTTCCCATCTTTCTTGTCAAGAGCCACAGCCTTATATATCCTGAGGTCTGGGCCTGATATACCCTGATGCCATTCTTCCATGCAGAATGCTCCAGCCACTGCCTCCTCCATGCCGGTCCTCAAACACTCCAGACTGTTTTTGCCTGAGACCTTGGCCTGAAAGTCTCTCCTCACACTCCTATATTAACATGGTTCAACTCCTTGCTTTCTTCAGATTGCATCAAAAATATTATATTTACCTTGAGAGTGAAACCTAAGATATCACTTTGACAAGGAGACCTAAGCATTTATACTCCTCATTTTGAGGGCTTTATCTTTATCCAAAGACCTTATCACTCTATTTATCTACTCATTTTCAATTTGTAGTCTCCCTTCACTGTAATGTAAGGTGATGACAACTGGGGTTTGTCTGTTTTTGTCAGAATGATGCTGTTAATACAGCACAGCATGTACAATAGTGCCTAAAGTGAGTAGGCACTTAGTTTTCAAATATTTCAGATGTGTGTACATAAATTAAGGAACAGCAAACACATTTGTTATATTCTCAAATTTTACAATTTATTTACAGTTTAATTCTTTTATGTCTTTATTTATTTTGAGAGACAGACAGAGAACGAGTGGGGGAGGGGCAGAGAGAGAGAGGGAGACACGGAATCCAAAGCAGGTTTCAGGCTCCGAGCTGTCAGCACAGATCCTGACGCGGGGCTCAAACCCACAGACTGTGAGATCATGACCTGAGCCAAAGTCGGACACCTAACTGACTGAGCCACCCATGTACCCCTATTTACAGTTCAGAGTTTTGTTCCTAAAGGACCTGGATTTAGAAAAAAAATTACTACTTTTTTTAATTTCAAAAACAAAAAGTAAATACATAAACCCTGAGCTGTATATAAAACTTTAAGGAAACATGTTTTTATTAACAGGATACACACACACATACTCAGTGTCTGTGCCATTTTATTTCCAGGCAAATTTTGTCTCTTAATCCATTCTCTGCCCAAGGTATGGAGCAGCTCCATACCTATTCCCCATCACCACGTTATTCCCAAAGACATAATCCATTAATAAAATGAATAAAAAAATGCCAATGACCATTTTCTGTTTTTTTTTTACCTTGTATTTCACTATGCCACTGATGTCACTGTATCTGCATTTAAGCAGATTTGGTTTTTCAATATATAATTTTAAAAAATGTGTTCTTAAAACAATGCTGTCAGCATGCTGAAACCATTCAGTGAATGTAACTTAACATTTTCTTACAAAAGCACACTATTGTTTGAAATAGTCCTGCAAACCAGCTTCTACAAGAAGGTCATTTAAGATGAATGTAGAAGGGGGAAATTGAAATATTTTCATAGCAGAAAGTAACCTGCAGGTACCTTAAGGGCAGAGGTTGTTTAGGAGATCAACATGTCAGATTTCATTTTTGCTACCTAATTTTTGTGGACACCAATTCCTCAAAAAGTTTAGAATGCCCAAAACTTAATATATACCCTAGGTTAAAGTTGTTTTTATAAAATGCAGTACAAGAACCACTTAAATGATGTTACTAATATTCTCTATTTTGAATGGAGGGCTCATTTTACTAAAACCACTGATCAAGAAGACTACAATGGAGAAGATTGTAGGTTACAGTGCTCTTAATGGGCTCAAAGTAAATGTGTGCTGAATTACTAATTGAAGGAATCATCTTGTAACATTTTTGCATAAAGTTAACAAGATTTAGAAAGGGTAGAAAAACAATTATCCTGACTTAGTGAGGAAATTCTAATTATCACTAAAATCATACAAAGGCTGGAAGCAGAAGCTTGAAGAAATTATAATATTCTATAAACTATAGCTATTACCAATTTTACTTTCATATTATGGTGATGTTTACAGTAGCAACTAAGAGGAAAAATCTTACTTACCCTAAAATTGATAGTATAACTAGACAATGAGCCTTGAGCAAGGAATTTTACATTTTTGAAATGGTTGAAGAAAAGGAAGAAAAAGCAGCAATAGCAGCAGTAGCAGCATCAATGGAGGCCGTATGTGGTCTGCAAAGCCTAACACATTTACCTCCTAGCCCTTTAAAAAAGAAATTTGTCCATCCCTGATTAGAAAATGCAATACTATGTAGTCATCAATCATGACAATGTAAATATCACTTTTAAAATAAAATGGTATCATGTAGATTAGGTTCAAAAAGGAAGTTAAAGGATTTGGGGAAGATGATCCAGTAGAAAGTACCCAGACTCTGTCTCCTCACTTAGACAAAAATTACACTGACAGAATATGTCTGTTGTTTCTCTTTTGAAACACTGGCATCTACTGAAAGCTTGCAACATCTAGGATAGGTTTGGACTGTGAATTGTTCATGTTAATTTTGGTCAATTTTAGCTTTTAGCACAGTAGATACTATCCATTTCCCCCACTTCCAAACTGTGTCAGGCAGCTGTGTGCATATTCCAAGAACAACCTGTCCACAGCCTACATGAGCCAGAATTGTCCACAAGGGACCCTGCCTTCCAAATACCAAAGATCAGTGCTCTGGTCACATAAAAATGCAAAGAGGTAGGTAGTGACTGTTGTTGTGCCTCTTCTCATTGTTGCAAGCCCCTCTCCCTCTGGTTGAAGTGATTTCCAAGGGACCTAAGGGGCTTTTGTCTATCCTTCTCCCCTTTACTTTTCTCTTTTTTCCCTTACGGGGGCAGATATTAATGACTGGACATTGAGGAGCAGCTGTATATATGAGGAAAACAAGAAAGTGTTTGAAAGCAAGAAAACGAGAAAAATAAGAAACTGTGGATACTTGGGAAAGGCACAGGCTCAGAAAGACCTGAGAAGATCTTAAGTTTATACTGTAAGCTGATCCTTAGCACAGAGACAGCCCACAAGAATCAAAATCAAAAACCAAAAACAAATCAAATAAAAAACAGCAAGCCCTGGAGGAAAAAGGGAATCTGATTTCCAGAGTTACCATATTATAAGGTTCAAATATCCAGTTTGTCAACAACAAAAAAGCCCACAAGGCATATAAACAAAGAGGAAAGTATGGTCCATTTAAAATTTAAAAAGTTAATCAACAGAAATTATTCCTGAAAAACCCTGCTTGCAGGTCTTCTAGACCAAGAATTTAAAACAACTATCTTAAAAATACTCAAAGAAGTAGATGAAGAGGTAGAGAAAGCCAAGGAAACAGTGTCTGAACAAAATAGAAGTATCAATAAAGAGATAATGACCTAGGGGCATCTGGGTGGCTCAGCTGGTTAAGTGTCCGACTTTGGCTCAGGTCATGACCTCAGGGTTCAGGAGTTTGAGCCCCACGTTGGGCTCTGTGCTGGCAGCTCAGAGCCTGGAGCCTGCTTTGGATTCTGTGTCTCCCTCTCTGTCTGCCCCTTCTCTGCTCACACTCTGTCTCTCTGTCTCTCTGTATCTGTCTCAAAAATAAATACACATTTAAAACAAATTTTTATGAAACAGCTAATGACCTAAAAAGAAATTACAGAACTCAGGAATACAACTAAAATGAAAACTTCAAAGGCAGATTTCAGCAGGCAAAATGGAGAATCAGTGAACTGAAGCTATAATAATGGAAATTATTGAGTTTCAGAAAAAAAAAAAACTGAATAAAAGTGAACATAGCCTAAGGGGCCTATGAGACATCATTAAATGGATCAATATACACACTGTGGAAGTCCTAGTAGGAGAAGAAAAAGAATATGTGAAGAAATATTGTCTGAATACTTCTCAGATTAGATGATATAGGTGAATATAAACATTCATGCTCAATGAATTCCAAGTAAGATGAACTCAAAGGGACCCGCACTGAGAAACATAATGAAACTTTTGGAAGCCAAAAGCAGCAGGAGAGAAGTAACTTGTCACATATAAAGGATCCTCTATAAAATTATCCTCAATAGAAATTATCAGCAGATTCTCATCAGAAATTTTGGTACCAGAAGCAGTGAGATGATATATTCAATTTAGAAAAATTAGAATAAAAAAAGCTGTTGACCAAGAATCTTCTATCTAGTTGTCCTCCTAAAGTGAAGGGGAAATTAAGACATTCACAGATAAACAAAAGCTGAGTGAATTTGTTACCTCCAGACCTACCATGCAAGAAATGTTCAAGCATGTCCAGCAGGGTGAAGTGAAAGAACAATAATCAGTAACTGAAACCATATGGAGAAATAAAGACCCTAATAAAGGTAAATGCATGTGCAATTATAAAAGCTAGTATTATTATAACACTTGTTTGCAACACTACTTTTTGTTTTCTACATGATTTTAGAGACTAATGCATTTCTCAAAAACAAAGTTATTAGTCTAAAAGCTGTATTATTCTAACTTTGTTTATAACTTCACATTTTGTTTTCTCCATGATTAATTTATCCAGAAATTAATGTCTTTCAGAGGATTTTCAATGTATGTTTTTCTGGGGTACACAATGTAGAAATACGTAGGTTTGTGATATCAATAGTCAAAACAGGTGGGGATAGAGCTGTTAAAGAAGTATAGTTTTAGTGTGTTGTAAATCTAAATTACAGCATTGTAACTTTAGGATGTTAAATGCAATCTCCATAGCAAACACACACACACACACACACACACACACACACACACACTAGCTATAGAATACATACACAAGGAAGTGAGAAACAGATTTAAACATTTCACTACAAAAAATTTAGCTAAAAAGAAAAGTAAGACTGGGGGTGCCTGGGTGGCCCAGTCGGTTAAGTGTCTGACTTCAGCTCAGATCATGATCTCATGGTCCATGGGTTCGAGTCCCGCATCAGGCTCTGTGCTCACAGCCTGGAACCTGTTTCGAATCCTGTGTCTCCCTCTCTCTCTCTGCCCCCTCCCCAGTTTGTGCTCTGTCTCTCTCTGTCTCAAAAAAAATAAATGTTAAAAATTAAAAAAAAAAAAAGTAAGACTGTAATGCAGGAAATGAGGCTCAAAATCTGTAAGGTATGTAGAAAACAAAGAGCAAAATGACAAAGCTAAGTCCTTTCTTATCAGTAATTACTTTAAATGTAATTTAAAAATTTAAAATGTACTTTAAAAGACTTAAAATCTCCAATCAAAACGCACAGATTGGCAAAATGGATAAAAACACATAATCCTAGGGCTCAGTCTGTTAAGCATCCAACCCTTGACTTTGACTCAGGTCATGATCTCACAGTTCATGAGATTGAGCCCCACATTGGGATCTGTGATGATTAAGGAGCCTGCTTGGGATTCTCTCTCTCCATTTCTTTCTGCCCCTCCGCCATTCTCTCTCTCTCAAAATAAATAAACTTTAACAAATACATGATCCAACTATATACTCATTTGATACACAAATAGACTGAAAATGAAAAGATGGGAAAACATATTCCATGAAAACAGTTAACAAAAAAAGTAGGGGTGGCTATGTTAAGATTAGACAAAATAGACTTTTAAAATGTTTGCAAGAGACAAAAGCACATTACATATTAATAAAAGTTTCCAAACAACAAGAAGATACAACAATTATAGTCATTTGCCTACCTAATAACAGAGCACCAAAATATATGAAGCAAAAATAGAACTTAAGGGAGAAATACTCTATAATAATAGTTGAAGATTTCAATACCCCACTCTCAATTATGGACAGAAAACCAGACAAAAGGTAAGTAAGGAAATAGACAGATTAAACAACAAAATAAACCATCTAAATCTAACAGACACATACACAACACTCTACCTAACAATAACAACATTCTTCAATAACATTCTTCTCAAGTGCACATAGGGCATTTTCCAGGATAGAACATATATTAGAACATAAATTAAGTCTCATGGATTTAAAAAGATAAATATCATGCAAAGTATCTTTTTCAACCATAACAGGATAAATTTACCAATCAATAACAGAAATAAACCTGGAAGATAACCAAAGGATCAAAGAATAAAAATCACAGAGGAAATCTAAAAGTACTTAGAGACAAATGGAAATGACAGCATAACATACCAAACGTTATTGAATGCAATGAGTGGGCGGTAAGAGGGAATTTTTAGGTATAACTGCTTGCATTAAAATATAAGAAAGACCTCAAATCAACAACCTTGCTTTATAACATAAGAACAAGCAAAACAAAAAATATAAACTAAACCAAAACCTAGCAGAAGAAAGGGAATAATGAAGATCAGAGCAGAGATAAATGAAGCAGAGAATAAAAAGATCAACAAAATTGACAAAACTTTAGCTACATGGATTATGAAAAAGAAATAAGACAAATTGCTAAAATCAGAAATGAAAGGCAGAACATTACTACTGATTACACAAAAATAAAAAAGATTATGAATAATACTGTGAACTCTTGTGTACTTAAAATTGTATAGTCTAGATGAAATGCACAAATTTCTGGAATAACAAAACCTAACAAAACTTAATTGCAAAAAAAAAAAATCTGAATAGACCTATAACTAGTAAGGAGATTGATTTGGTAATAAAAAAAATCTCCTTATAAAGAAGGCCCTGGGCCTGATGACTTAGTGAATTCTAACAAACATTACAAAAAACAAACTTCAATCCTTTTCAAACATTTCCAAAATAATAAAGAGCTGGAAACTCATTTCTCAGGCCAGTATTGCATTCATGCAAAAATCCTCAAGAAATAACTGGCAAACAATATTCAGAAGCATATTAAAAGTGGGATTTTTTTTTCCTGGAATGTAAGGATGGTTCAATATACTAAACTCAAATCAGTATAACATGCCACATCAACATAATGAGGGGAGAAAAGTACATGATTATCTCAATTGATGCAGAACAAGCAACTGATGAAATTCAATACCCGTTTAAGATAAAAATACTCAACAAACTAAAAATTGAAGGAAACTGCCCTAACATAATAAAAGCTATTATGAAAAGCGTACAGCAAACATTATGCTCAATGGTGAAATACTAATAGCTTTTCTTCTAAGATGATAAATAAGGCAAAGATGCCAAGCTTTTTCCACTTCCATTCAACATAGCATTGAGAGTTGTAGCCAGAGCATTAAGTCAAGAAATAAAAAGCAACCTAATTGGAAAAGAAGAAATAAAACTGTTTCTGTTCACAGATTATGTTCTCATATACAGAATGGTCTAAAGATTTTAGGAAAAAAAAACCTGTTAGAAACAACAAATAAATTCAGCAAATAGCAGGATACAAAGTCATCATGCAAAAAATAAGTTGCATTTCTATGAAATAAACGAACACTCTGCAAAGGAAATTATGAAGACAATTCCATTTATAATATCAAAATGAATAAAATACTTAGTCATTAATTTAGCCAAGGAGGTGGAAAAGCTGTACAATGAAAACTATAAAACATTGCTGAAAGAAATCAAGGAAGATATAAATAATGAGAGACATATCCCATGTTCATGGATTGAATGACTTAATTGTTGAGATGTTAGTACTTCTCAAAGCAATCTACAGATTCAATGTAATCTCTATGTGAATCTCAATGACTTCTTTTTCCTACAGAAATTGTAAAAATCCATCCTAAAAATGATGGAATCTCAAGGGATCCTGAATAACCAAAATAATGTTGAAAAATTGGAATAAATCTAGAGGACTCACTTCCTGACTTTTGATACTTATTATGAATTACAGTAATCAAAATTGTGCCACTGGTATACAAACAGACAGGAAGTGGAAGAATATAGAGAGCCCGGCAATCAACCCTTATATATATGGTCAAATGATTTTTGGTAAAGGTTCAGAGATAATTCGATAGGAAAAGGAGAGTCTTTTCAACAAATATTGCTGGCGAAAGTTGATATCAGTATGAAAAAGTTGGATCATTAATACCATATACAAAACTTAACTCAAAATGATCAAAGACATAAATGTAAGACGTGAAACTATAAGACTCCAAATAGAAAACAGGGGAAAACTCAACATTGGATTTGGCAGTGATGTTTTGGCAATGACACTAAAGTCTCAGGTAACAATATAAAAAATAGACAAATTGAATTTCCAATTAAGAATATGAAAAATTTCATCCATCAAAAGAGCATTGAGTAAAATGGTACCCACAGAATGGGAGAAAATATTTGTAAATCATATATGGGCATACGTCATTTTATTGTGCTTTGCAGATACTGTTTTACAAACTGAACGTCTGTGGCAACCCTAAATGAAAGGCCATTTTTCCGACAGTGTTTGCTCATTTTGTGTCTTTGTATCACATTTTGTTAATTTGCATAGTATTATAAACTTTTCCAATATTCTTATATTTGTTACAGTGATCTGTGATCTCTGATGTTAGTATTGTAATTGTTTTGGGACAACACCAACCACATTCATTTCAGATAGTAAAGTCAATAAATAAATGTTGTGAGTATTCTGGCTGCTTCACTGACCAGCTGGCCAGTTCCCAGGTTCTCTCTCATTCCTCAGGCCTCCCTATTACCTGAGACACAACAATATTGAAATTAGACCAATTAATAACTCTGATGGTCTATAAGTATTTATGTGAAAGAAAGAGTTGCCCATCTCTCACTTTAAATTGAAAGCTAGAAATGATTAAGCTTAGTGAGGAAGGTGTGTTGAAAGCCAAGATAGGCCAAAAGCAAGGCCTCTCACACCCAACAGTTGGCCATGTTGTCAATGGAAGGCAACAGTTCTTGAAGGAAATTAAAGGTGCTACTCCAGTGAACAGACAAATGAGAAGAGAAACAGCCTTGTTGCTCATATGGGGAAAGTTTTAGTTATCTGGATAGAAGATCAAACCAACTACAACATTCCTTTAAGTCAAAGTGTAACTGTAACTCTTCAGTTATATGAAGGCTGAGAGAGGTAAGGAAGCTACAGAAAAAAACCTTGAACCCATCAGAGGTTGATTCATAAGGCTTAAGGAAACAATTCATTTACAGAATATAAAACTTCAAGGTGAAGGAGCAAATACTGATGTAGCAACTGCAGCAAGTCATCCAGAAAAGCTAGCTAGGATGATTCATGAAGGTGGCTATGCTAAAAAACAGATCTTCAATATAGAGAAAACAGCCTCATATTGGAAAAAGATGCCTTATAGAACTTTCATAGCTAGAAAGGCTTAAAAGCCTCAAAGGCTCAGACTGATTTTCTTGGTTAGGGGCTACTGCAGCTGGTAACTTTAAGTTAAAACCAGCACTCATTTCCCATTCCTAAAATCCTAAGGCATTTAAAGTTATGCTAAATCTACTCTGCCTGTGGTCTATCAATGGAACAGCAAAGCCCGGATGACACCACATCTGTTTACAATGTAGAGTATTGAACATTTTAAGCCAATTGTTGAGATCTGCTTAGCAAAAAATCCTTGAAAAATATTACTGCTCATTGGCAATGTACATGGTCACCCAAGAGCTCTGACAGAGATGAACAATGAGATGAAATTGGATTTCACACCTGCTAACACAACATTTATTCTGCAGCCCATGCCTCAATTAATTTCAACATTCAAATTTTATTATTTTAGAAATACATTTCATTAGGCTAGAGCTGCCATTGGTAGCTAATGGTGATTCTTCTGATGCATTTGGGCAAAGTCCATTGAAAACCTTCAGCCTGTATGTTAACTACTGAAATAAAAAAAAAAGAAAAGGAAGGAAGGAAAGAGAGAGAAAGGGAGAAATAGAAGCGGAGAAAGAAAGAGGGAGGGAAAGAAAGAAAAAAGAAAAGAAGCAAAGGGAAGGAAGGAAAAAGAGGAAAGAAAGAGAGGAAACCTTGCCATTAAGGAACATTCACAAATTGGGGCTTCTGGGTGGCTCAGTCAGTTAAGCATCAACTCTTGATATAAACTCAAGTCATGATCTCATCATGGTTGTAGGATCCATGTAGGATTCATCCTTTCTCTCTCTCTCTCTCTCCCTCTCCATCTACCCCCCTCCCTCCCTCCCTCCCCAACTCACATTTTCTCTCTCTCTCAAAATAAATCAATAAACTTTTTAAAAAAGAAAAGAACATTCATGATTCATGGGAAAATGAAATATTAACATTAACAGGAGTTTGGAAGAAGTAAGTCATTTTAACCCTCATGGATGACTTTGAGGGTTCAAAACTTCAGTGGAGGAAGTCACTGCAGATGTGGTGGACACAGCAAGAGATCTAGAATTAGAAGTGGAGCCTGAAAGTGTGACTGATGTGCTTCAATCTCATGATAAAACTTGAATGGGTGAGGAGTTGTTTCTTATGGATGAGTAAAGAAAGTGTCTTTTTGAGATGGAGTCTACTTTTGGTGAATATACAGTGAAGATTATTGAAATGAAAACAAAGAATTTAGAATATTCCATAAAATTAGTCAAAAAAGCAGTAGCAAACTCTGAGTGGATTGAATGAAATTCTACTATAGGCAAAATGGTGTCAAACAGCATTATGTGCTACAGAGAAACTGTTCACGAAAGGAAGAGTCAATTAATGTGGCAAAATTTATTGTTGTCTTATTTTAATAAACTGCCACAGCCACCCCAACCTTCAGCAGCCCCCACTCTGATTAGTCAATGGCCATAAACACTGAGGTCAGACCCTCCACCAGCAAAAAGATTATGACTTGCTGAGCTCAAATGATGGTTTGGATTTTTCAGTAATAAAGTGTTTTTAAAATTAAAGTATGTATATTGTTTTTCAAGACACAATGCTGGTGCACAGTTAACGACAACATCGTACAAACATAACTTTTATATATGCTAGAGAACCAAAAAATTCATTTCACTTGCTGTATTGCATATTCACTTCATTGCCATGGTCTAGAACGGAAACATCTAAATAGGCCTGTATCTGATGAGAGATTAATATGTAGAATATAGAGAGAACATCTAAAACTCAACAACAAATAACCAAACAACCTGATTCAAAGTGGGCTTGGGACTTGAGTAGACATTTCTCCAAAGAAGATATACAAGTGTTCAATAAACACTCGAAAATATTCTCAACGTTACTAATCAATAGAGAAATGAAAATCAAAACTACATCTCACACCACCTCACATCCATTAGTATGGCTACTATGAAAACAAACAAACAAAATAACATGTGTTAGTGAAGATGTGGAGAAACTGGCACCCTGTGCAGTCCTGGTAGGAACATAAAATGTTGCAATTTGGTGTCCCAAATAGTATGCCCTTTCTCAGAAAGTTAAAAATAGAACTACCACAGGGCGCCTGAGTGGCTTGGTCAGTTAAGCATCAGACTTCGGCTCAGGTCATGATCTCACAGTCTGTGGGTTTGAGCCCTGTGTTAGGCTCTGTGCTGACAGCTCAGAGCCTGGAGCCTGCTTCAGATTCTGTGTCTCCCTCTCTCTGCTCCTCCCCTGCTCGCTCGCTCTCTCTGTCTCTCAAAATAAAATAAAGACATTAAAATATTTTTTAAATAGAACTACCACCATCTGGCCGTTCTACTTAGGTATATCTTCAAAAAGATTGAAAGCAGGGTCTCCAAGAGAGAGGCATTTATATACCAGTGTTTGTTTACAATAGCATTATTCACAATAGCTGAAAATTGAAGCAACCGAAGAGCCTGTGAATGTATGAATGGATAAGCAAGATGTAATAAAAACTACAAAGGAATATTATTCAGTCTTAAAAAGGAAAGGACTTTTGATATATGCTACAATGTGGAGCAACTTAGAGTATGTTATGCTAAATGAAATCAGACACACACACACATACACACCCCTGAAAAGAAATACTGCATGATTCCACTTACATGAGGTATTTAGAGTAGTTAAAACCATAGAGAGAGAAGAGTAAAATCAGAAAGTAGAATGATGGTTACCAGGGACAGGGGGAGGGGAAAATGGGTAGTTATTATTTAATGGATTTCAGATTTATAAGATGAAAAGAATTGGGGAGATGGATGATGGAGATAGTTGCATACAATGTAAATGTCATTATTTCCACTGAACTATGCACTGACAATGGTTAAGATAGAAATTTTGTGTTTAGTGTATTTTACCACAAAAAAAATTAGAAAAAAGCATGTTAATTATATTCGTAAAGAAAATGTTTATACACACGCACAATATACACAGACATATATAGGCACACACAATATATATGGAAAAGCTGTAATACAGGTACAGAGTTATTCAGAATAATTTCCTTTGAATGGTAGAACTGTAAGGAATTTTAATTTCTTTTCCTGATCAAATCTTTAATCATCTTTTACTATTTTAAGAATTAGAGATGTTTTTATTGCTACACGAGGTGATGGCTGATAGTGTATACAGATACACACATACATTGCAATGGGAGGAGTGATATTTAAAAAGAAAGGAGGAAAATCTGGCCAGGTAGGCAGTAAATGCTGTCTATGTTGATTGTAAGAATCTGGGGATATAGCAGGGTCATTGAGTCTCACTGTGCCCTTGGTTCGACAGTTGCTCCTGTGCACAGATGCACAGCTCTCCTGTCCTAAACCCCCTTAACTGCACTGGGAATATTTTTCTAGCAGGTATAGCTACCCTTATAACTGTGGTCAGACACTGTCTAATCGCAGCAGGAAGCCCAGAAACAAAATGCTGTGATGCAGATGGCCACAGAGTCAACAGATAGGGTCTGTGCAGTAAAAGCACCTCCCTTCTAGACCCCCATTCATGCAGTACAAGTGATGCAAAACCAGCAGCAAGTCAATCAGGAGCTCCAAGCTTACCAAAGCTTTCTGAAAATGGCAGAATACTGTAGGTATGAAGAGAGTTGCACCAGCAGGTCCTTCATTTTCTGCAACGTTGAACCAAGATATGTTCCAAGAGCTTGGTGGCTTGGTGGCCCTCAAAACAGCAGGCTGCTCAATAGCATGTGCAGGACAGTGAACCAGAGTGCCAGGGGTTAGGATGGCATTTGGGACCAGCCTGGTACTGCTGTCAGAGGAATTGGTGCAGCTAGTTATCTATATGTTAGAGAACTCTTTTAAATATAGGCTTCTGCTCTCTCATTATTTATGTTATTCTATCCTTCATCAAAAATCAAAGGTGCCATGCCTTCTTGCAGGCATGGTTATCAATGTGTCCTTCTTTAAATGTCTCTTGCTCTAGACACTTATTTTCATCAAATGCCACATGCTTCAACAATGGAAGGATTTAAGTTACTATTAGAATTTCTCTTCCCCTTTCTAAGTCCTAACAGAAAGCATTGATTTGTTTAACTGGTTTGCTTCTGAATATGTGAACACAATGGGGGAAAAAAGAGATTCCAAGTTTTATATCTTAAAAAAAAAAAATGAGTTGTTGGTTATATAGCTCCAAGGCTGGCTCCTCAAATGACCCTGGCTCCTGACAGTGCAGAAATCAAGTTCTTCAGGGTTTTCTGGTCCTTGAATGTCTGTGAACTTCTAAAGTCATCACAAGGAGAGTCAACAAATCACTAATGGATTAAGGAGAGGTGATAATCTGGTCCATGTTTACAGGCAGTCCTAGGTTTTCATACACTTAAATTTCCATAAAATTTGTGTAATTCTTAAATGTTTTATATATAAGAACTTTATGTGATGACCTTTAAATAGCCCCTGTTGCAGTCTTACAAGAAGAAGGAGAATAAGAAGGCAAAGAAGAAAAATAAAACAAAATCCCAAACCTAAGCAAAACTCCCAATTTCTGCAGAGCAGCAGGAGACCAATACATTGCTTTTCTTTTCCCCATAGAGTACAACTGAATTATCTTAATCACACACTGTTGATATACTTTATCTGTTTAGATCTTATTTGCAAGCTACCGAAATCACTCTGTTCAACTTAGGATAAGGAAACTTATTGGAAAAATCAGCCTTGCAGACCTGGCAGAGGAATAACAGATTGAAAAGGAAATTGGAAGGACTTCTGCTTCCAACCAAGATGGAAGATTAACAGGGACAAGATTTACTCTCCTACCAGAAATTCTCACTTATTAGTAAAAATATATGAAATACTGGCTTTTAAGACTTGGATGAGACAATGAACAGTGATCCCTGAAAGACAGGAAACAAATGAGGCAAGTCCAATGATTGTTCCAGCTTATAGGCTTGAGAGAGTTTCCAGACAACAGTGCAAGGAAGGGAGAACCCAGGTCGACTCTAGCGTAAAGCATGGAGCACCTGGGTGGCTCAGTCGGTTAAGCGTCCGACTTCGGCTCAGGTCACGATCTCACGGATCATGAGTTAAAGCCCCGCATCGGGTTCTGTGCTGGCAGCTCAGAGCCTGAAGCCTGTTTCAGATTCTGTGTCTCCCCCTCTCTCTGCCCCTCCCCGACTCATTCTCTGTCTCAAAAATAAAAATAAACTGTTAAAAAAAAAATTAGCGTAAAGCAATCTAGGAGAACTCCAGAGCTCAGACTCCAGACACAACAAGGCAGCTAGAATTCATAGGACAAAGCGATGGGGGAAGGGAGAGATGCCCAGAAACAGTACCTCAGACATCTGCAGTGGATCCTCCTGAGTATTTGACCAGGTAATGACCAGGGCCTGCATATCAGGAGAGTATCCAAGGCTGGAAAGATCCATCAGAAGGGATTAGAGATAACAGTATTGAGCCAGGAACAGTACCTCTTCTGACTGAGGGAAATGCATTAGTAGAATCCACACAAGGATTTTGCCTCTGTAATGGAGAAAAATAAGCCCTAGACTGAATTCTGCTCTGGTCCTGCCTGAAAATTCACAATAGTAAGACTCAAAAGCAGTTGTTAATGAGGTATGGCCTGTGGACCAAATCCAGCTAATAGCCTATTTTTGCATGGTCTGTAAGTCAATAATTTTTAAAAATTTTTAAATTTATTTTTTACACTATTCAATATTATAAGAAAAATATATAAATAGCATTCAACAAAGATCATAGATGGCTCACAAAGCCTAAAATATATACTATTTGGCTCTTTACATAAAAAGTTGGCCAACATCTGCTCAAAAGGATCAATCCTTCCAAGTAACTTAACTACCTCATAGAATGGAGTTTGAGAACATTTATAGGAATAAATAAATATAAAAATGAATACCCACACAAACTGTTAAAACACAAAAGGCACTTTTTTCGAAAGACTTGAATTAAACTTCTAGACAGAAAAGATAACTGAACATATTAGATAAAAAAAAAAGTAGTGGGGCACCTGGATGGCTTAGTCAGTTAAGTGTCTAGCTTTGGCTCAGGTAATGATCTCACGGTTCATGAGTTTGAGCCCCACATTGGGTTTTCTGCGGTCACCACAGAACCCACTTTGGATACTCTGACTCCCTCTCTCTCTGCCCCTCCCCTGCTCGCTCTCTCTCTCTGTCTCAAAAATAAGTAAACATTTTTTAAAAATCCACAAAGTAGCAAGATAATGGATTTAACCCCTAATCATATCAATAATCACATGAAATATGAATGACCTAGATACATGTATTAAAAGAAGACATTGTAAGTCTGGAGAAAAGAGATAAGACAATATAAGACTCACAAAAGTTTAAAGTAAAAGGATGAAGGAAGATATGACATGACAAAACTAGTCAAAAGAAAGTTGAATTAGCTATATTAATATCAGACAAAGTCGATTTCAGGCTAAACGTATTACAAAGAATAAAGCAAGCTATTTCATAATGATGGAGGGGTTAATTAATCAAAATTATATAACAACCCTCAATGGTTATATGCCTAATAATAGTTTATAAATACAAGAAACAAAAATTAAAATTAAATACAAATTAACTCTAAAATAGGTCATAGATCCAAATGGAAAACTTAAAAGATATAAATGGTAAAGAAATTACAGGACAATACTTTGGGTTAGGCACAGATTTTTTAAATGTGATGCCAAAAGCACAAGTCATCAAGAGAATACTGGCTAAACTGGGGTTCATCAAAGTAAAATACTTGCAAATTATATACCTGATTTTTAAAAAATTGCATCCAAAATATATACAAAACTCTTAGAACTATTTTTTAGTGGCATAAACAACATAAACATCATCTTGTAGCTCTGCAAGATCAAATGTTCAACACAGGTTTAACTGGGTTAAAAATGAACTGTCAACAAGGCTATAGAACCCTCAGAACTTAGAGAAAACCACAACTCAAGAAATAAATAGGCAAATGATTTGAACAGGTAGTTCCTGGAGGACAATGTATGGAATGAAAGTAAGCACATGAAAGATAATGCGTTATCATTAGTCATTAGGGAAATTCAAATTATAACCACAACAAGATAACACTACACAGTTAGATTATCTAAAATTAGTTAAGATTGACCATACTAAGTGTTAGTTAACATGTGGAGAGCCTAGAACTCTCAGGAGTTCTAGGCAGGAATATAAAATGGGACAATCGTTTTGGAATTTCTTATTTTCTTAAACATACATCTATCAAAACTTAAAATAATCTAAATTTCCATCAATGGATGAAAAAACAAATCATTGCATATCTACAAAATGGCATACTACTCAGCAATAAAAATGAATAAACTATGGTTGTGTGCTACAACAATAGAGGAATCTCAAAATACTTGGGCTGAGTGAAAGAAGACAATAAAAACATTCATTTTGTATGATTCTATTAATGTAAAATTTCATAAAATGCAAGCCAATCGAAAGTGACAGAGAACATGTCAAAACTTGTCAAAATGTACACTTAAAATGTGTACTATATCATATACTTGCTCTACTTCTATAAAGATATTAATAAAATGAAAGAAGCTGGCAGAGATTTGGCTTGAAAATGGAGAAAAGGGGAAAAAACAGAAGGCAGAGAGATGTTCCAAAATCAGCAGACAGAACAAGCCGCTACTGACACAGTGGCTGCTACAGAGCCAGGATCATAGGAGAGAGAATCTGATTGGCTCAGCTAATGTCACATGCCAGCCCTGGTGGTGCGGTCATTTCCGCCATGGGGCCTGCACAGCTGTAATGAGCCTCTCTTCCAAATTCACGAAAGGAAGGGAAGAATAACTCCTCAGAAGTAAACTGGGGAGGACGTTTGGAGAGAAAATGCCTGCAGGGAAGAAAAACAAATGAAAAAACAATCACACTAACTATACTGGACTCTGAGGGGTTTTTGTTTTTGTTGTTCTAAGTGTGTGTCTATCTCCTGTTAAGCCAAGAGCAGTGAGGCATTGAATGCAGCAACTTCTGTTATGTTTTAAATTTACTTATTGAAATCCCATTTACTATTTAATAAGATTTTATATAGCATTTCCACTACAATGCAGCACACTTCTATTTGTGAGTGTGTGTGTGTGTGTGTGCGTGTGTGTGTGTGTGTGTGTTCACCAAATACCTATCTCCTAGATGCATTAATATGGATCTCAGAACTAGGTGTTTTGCTGTTCAGTACTTCTTAATAAAATAAAAATGTTTGTATGTTTGTTCATCCTTAAACCCACTAGCACTCCTGATTCTCACCTGGTTTTAATAACAATTTACTGGCACTCACTTTGTACCTGACATTACATCAGCTCCATTATCACACTACAAGCTAAAAATGTTTGAGCTCCACATGTTGATGGCACTATGTTACATTGTTTTTCTTTGTCTCTAAAACAAAGAGACACAATACTCCTGTCTTAGAAATGTTCACCCTTAATTTTCCTGTTTTCCGCTAAGAGTACAATGTACGGTAACTTGTTAGCACACTGGATGGGAAGCCAATTCTGGTGGCTTTATTTCTGCTTTTCATGGTTCATTTCGCAGAAAATTTACTTTTCCTTGTCTTAATTTCTCCAGCTACAAAGAAAGAAGAAACTATTTCTTTTGTGAATATAGGAGTAGATAAAGTTTCAATGACTAAGTCTAGTGGGTTAATTGAATTCCCTACCTAGATCTATTACTAAATATGCTGTAATTTGCCAAAACGATGCATAATTTCAAGGATGCCAGCTTACATAAGTTTGTCTACTAGAACCAACCAGTTTGTGCAGATTGTCATGACTACAGAAATTCTTATGCATATAATTCGAGAAAGATTTGATGGTGCTATGGAAAAGTGGATGAGAATGACCTTAGGTTGACTTTAGCCAGTTTTGTTTAAAAGTCACTAGTAAAGCAGAAGAGAATATAAATACAATTTGTAAGGAACCGACTCAACAATTAATTCATTGAATTCCTCTCTAAAATAATAAATACAGAAAATTAAGTAAATTATTTTCTACTTACTGCCTCTGGGTATTGCTGCCTTATTGGTATTTGGTAAGATTTTCTCTCCCTCATTTGAAAAATTATTCATATATGATGAAAATAATAATAATTGTTTGAAATAATTTCTTTTTAATCTTCTTGAATTTGTTGAGACTTGTTTTGTGGGCTAATTATTCTTGCCATTTTCAACAACATGGATAGAGTTAGAGAGTACTAAGTGAAATAAGTCAGAGAAAGACAAATACCACATGATTTCATTCATATGTGGAATTTAAGAAACAAAACAAACAAGCAAGGGAAAAAATACAAGTTGAGAGCCAAAGCAAGAAACAGATTCTTAATTATTGAGAACTGATGGTGGCCAGAGGGAAGGGGGTAACATAGGTGATGGGGACTGGGGTGCCCCTGTTGTGATGAGCGTCAGGTGATGCATGGAACTATTGAATCATTATATCACACACCTAAAACTAGTATAACACTGTATGTTCACTACATGGAATTAAAAACTTTAAGAAAAATAAAAAGAAATTTAAAAAAGCATTTCTTTTAAAAAAATTTTTTTAATGTTTTATTTATTTCTGAGAGAGAGAGAAACAGCGTGAGCAGGGGATGGTCAGAGAGAGAGGGAGACATAGAATCCGAAACTGGCTCCAGGCTCTGAGCCGGCAGTCAGCACAGAGCCCTACGTGGGACTAGAACCCACTAACCACGAGATCATGACCTGAGCCTAAGTAGGAGGCTTATCCAACTGAGCCACCCAGATGCCCCTAAAAAAGCATTTCTTTACATATGATAAATGATTTGTAGGGCTAAGAAAATTAGCATAGAGGCATAAATTATAATGCTAACTTTATTTCTAACTAGGTGCCTTCCCTTAGTTCTATGCCTTAACCTTTCTGTGTTTCAGCTTCTTTAGCTGCAGAGTAAGGCACAGAGGAGGCAAGATGTAAATGTTCTCATGCCCATTGCAAGCGTTCCTCACCAAGCATAAAACCCTTTCCTGTTGATCTCACGTAGGGCTTTGGAATCCTTTTCCTCACAGCGTATTTCTGGATGAGATTTTACCTGTTGAATGCTTACACTATACCAGGCGTTATTTTCAATGCTTACCTGTGTTAATTAAGTTAATTATGGCACAACTGCACAAGATAAGCACAGTGCATATCCTTGTTTTGCAGATGAGAAAAACGAGGCCTGAAAATTTGCCTCTTGTGAGTAACAGAAGCTTCAAGTCAAGTAGCCGATGGATTTCCACACTTTGCTACTTTGCCGTTGGGTCCTCTGGAGTCCATTTAAACACAAACACAATGGTTGGTGAAGAGCCAAAAATGAAGTCCTCCATTAAGAGAAACCTCGGGCTGCACGTAGCCCCAGTCCCAGTTCCAGGAAAACCCTCAGACTTAAAGCCATCCTCGGATCACCCTCAGTTCAGCTAATCAAAAAGAAAAAAGAAACATTCCTGTGGTCTGAGTCAAGGCTGGGAACTGCAGATACAAACTAGCCAATTTCTCACCGCTTGCCTGAATCCCACGTGGGCCCTTTAAACTCACCTCATAATTGGTCATTTTCAAAGGATTCTCAAAAGTCATGATTGGGTCCCACCAAAAGTAAGGAACACCTCACAGACACTGAATGGTCGAAGCTGTACTTGTAATTGGTGCTTCTGTGATGATGCTACATGTACTGTAACACCCCCATCCCTTACTCCTTAAAAACCCTGTTCGCTATTGTTCTTCGCTTCACCTTGCTGCCACGACACCGGCAGGCTGGTGAGCCCCTGCTCGAGCTTGTAATAAAGACCCTTTTGTATTTGCATCGGTGCTGGCTCCTCGGAGGTCTTTGGGACTCGTGATTCGGGCACAACAGTTGGTACTGAAAGCAGGCCACAAACATTTGACAGTGATAAGCATCCTTTGCTCTTGGGGACTTTTAAAAAATTTGTTCACAGCTTTATTCCCAGGATGTAGCTCAAGGCCTGGCACAACATCTGGACTAAAATGGGCACTTAGCAAGTAATGATTGAATGAATGAATGCTGACCTCTCCCTAGACGGCTTTACAGCACTCTTTTAAAATACTTTAAAATTATTTTCTTTGTCTGTTTTTCTGCAACCTCTCAATGATTTTTCAGGCAGAATCCTATTTGGTTTCCTAACCAAAGCTCTATCGCAGTTCTGCACTAGCTGGGCTTTTATTCTCATTTTAACAACTTATTTGGACCCCATAAGTAAGAATTCAGTCACAGGCAATCCTTAATTGTTGGGACAGGAATGACGCTTTGCATGAGTTGCCTTTTTCCATGTAGGAGAAGCAGCCTGAACGGAAGGGTGGTCATTGCCAAACTGGGGAAAGCCTTGACTGACTGAGGAACAGATGCTCTTGAGTGTAATTAGTAGAGACTTGTAATGGCCTAGGTGGTTATTTAACTAAAAAAGGAAACATAAATGAGATGAAAATTGGATCAGTTTGAGGGGATTTCATGGTGAGTCACTGAACAGAACTTGGTGACATAAAAAGAACAAATTGGTAAGCCAGTGTTTATAGTAAAGTGTATGGAATTAGAGTCAAGACAACTTAAAACCAATGACATTTTTTTTCTTAACTATTATCCACTAACAGAATAAATCAGTACCTAATTTACCTGGATTATAAATAACAGAAAAGCTACAGATAACCAGAAAGGCACACAAGTTTAGAGCGCGCTTACCAGTGATATTTTCTACAAAGCACAAGCATATTGGGAAGGACATAATCTTTCAAAGCTCCTGACATCTATGTCTCACAACCATGTTGTTTGATACCATTACATTTCTCCCAAACACCCTCTCGAATCCAGAGATGAAGGCTTTGGGCAACTTCAAACAATAGGAACAAGAATGTACTGACATCTACTGCAGGGTACAGGAAAGAACAGGAACAGAAAGAGAACAAAGATACACCCCAAAAAAGCTCCCAGCAGTTGCTCAGAGAGGATTAAAGGGCAGAGAAGAGCCCGAGGGGAACTCCTTGCTGATATTAATTGTGCTATAGCCACGGGCTGCCTCACTGAGTTCCTTTCTGGCTGGTACAACTCCTCCCAAAACACAGAGTACTGGTTGCTGTCCTCCAGGGGGAATTCTGCACAGCCTCGGAGAGGAGAGCATTCTAGGTAGGCACTGAGTTGAAAAAAGGGGGGTCAAAATAAGATGGAGAGATCACCATTATAGTAAAAGGGACAAAGTATTTATTTCAATTAAAAATGACCAACATTGGGAGACAGATCAGGATGGAGAAAGGAATTGCCATGCATGTGCCACTGAAAAGTTGTGACCACAGGCAGGTGTCAGCATAAACAGACATCAGCAGTTCATATGACATGAGGTTCCATGTTAGAAGAAACAGTGGTCGCTGGGAGATCTAAAATCAAATGGTGAATTCTGCCTACATCTTGTCATGTTGCTTTGGCTACTTTCCACCATCTTTTTTTAAGTTTATTTGTTTTGAAAAAGAAAAAAAAAAAAAAAAAAAAAACAAAAGAAAACAGAAAGAGCCGGAGTGGGAGAGGGGCACGGAGAGAGGGAAACAGAATCCTAAGCAGGCTCTACTCCATCAACATGAAGCCTGATGTGGGCTGCGAACTCACGAAACTGTGAGATCATGACCTGAGTGGAAATCAAGTCAGATGCTTAACCGACTGAGCCACCCAGGCACCTCTACTTTCCACTCTTTTGGCAGCCCCTGACCTTACTAGCAAACTCACACCCCTTTGTAATAGTCCAAAGAGCCTTCTTCCCAAGTCTGTCCATTCTAAAGAGGCCTATGTTCCTCCCTCCCTGTTATGGACTAAATTATTCCCACCCAAAGTTCACATGTTGAAACTCTAATCTCCAATGGAGGGTATTTTGAGTAAGGGCCCTTGGGAGATAATTAGGCTTAGATGAGGGCATGACAGTAGTGCACTCGGGATTAGTGCCATTATAAGAAGAGACACCAAAACAGCATAGCTTTCACTTTCCTTCTTGCACTGAAAAAAGGCCAAGTGAGGACACAGTGAGATGACACCATCTACCATCTAAGGAAAGAACCTCATTCTACTGGCATCGTGAGCTTGAACTTCTGTCTCCAGAGTTGTAAGAACTACTTTTACTTTGTCTTAGCCACCCAGCCTATGTTGTTTTGTTACAATAGCACCAGGTGACTAAGAAATCTCATCTTCCCCACGTCATCCAAAATCATATTAAAGCAAAGGCAATGTGTGGTGTAAGAGATGTTTTTTCCTCACTTCTGGAGTCAAGTGACCCAGGTGCTGCTAAAAGTAAGTCATGTAAACTTGGCCAAAATATTCACCTGCTCTTAATGTCACCCACAAAACTGGATGATCCAAAGGACTAGAGTTATCAGCTAGATCCCAAGACCTGACTTTACTGCCCATCACTTGTAGACACCAACTTTTGTCCCACATTCTTCCTCAAACATTTCTTTCCAGTTTATCTCTTAACTCAGGCAAATGGAAAGCGAAACTGCCCTTCTAGCAATAGTGACTCCCTGATAAGACATTTAGCCACCCCAGACCACCCAGACCAGATTAACCTTAACCCCCTGCCTGACTTGCTTCTGCATCGATGGACCATGGAGTGACCTCAAGAATGACCAACAACTAGCTTTACCTCATTATAATACTAAAATCTCCACTCAAGGAGGAGCACAAGCCTCATTTAGGTAACATACAATGTGTGGATAGGCATTAAGACACATGTGCAACCTTACACTCAGCTCTCTACATACAATGACAAGGATTTCCTAAATATGCATCCTGACCTAAATAAAAGGAGCCCCTCCACCCTCGCTCCCAAAGTCATAGCCTTGGAAGTCATTCCCCATGATCACCTTATTGGCTGCAAATAAAATTTTCTTCGTGACAGCTCAACCTGGTGCAGCTTCTGACTCAGTAAGGAGCGAACTCACAGTGGTTCCATGACACTAGTTCTGATCTTTCCATCCAATAATACTGGAATTTTCAAGGGCTGCTAATTTGATAAATGAATGCAATTGTCATAAGGTCTACAGGAGATATCTCCAGAAGGGGAGTTCCCTGTGCTCATTTTTAGGACATTTATCTCCACTGCCATGATAGAAAAACAGGGTTAGCAAATCAACTCCCTGCTTCTCCAGCTGCTGACGCCTGGTAAAGAATGTTAGAACAGGGGCGCCTGGGTGGCTTAGTCGGTTAAGCGTCCGACTTTCGCTTAGGTCATGATCTCGCAGTTCGTGGGTTCGAGCCCCGTGTCGGGCTCTGTGCTGACTGCCAGCTCAGAGCCTGGAGCCTGTTTCAGAGATTGTGTCTCCCTCTCTCTCTGACCCTCCCCTGCTCACACTGTCTCTCTCTCTCCTAGAAATAAATAAAAACACTTAAAGAAAAAAAACAACAAAGAGCAACACTTTATTAAAAAAAAAAAAAAGAATGTTAGAACAGACGTAAGCTAGCCCTGGAGACTGGGACAGCCGCCAACAGCAATAACTACAACTTGCTTTGCGCTGTCATGCGATCTTAAGGACTGAACGGTCAACGGAAGCCACAATTTCACATTGGTGTGCTCTGAGTCTCCCTTTCTGCTGAGCTCAAGTTCGCGGTGCATCTGTGCAGGAAAAGTCACACCTGTCAGTACACACCGCATCCTGTCATTGGGCACTGCATCTGGTTAGGGTTACTATCAGGATGGTACCTTCTCAGGGCTTTCCTTAAACAAAGAAAATAATGTTGCCAAATCTGAAAGGCAAGCATCTCTATCTGGCTCCTTCACCCCAGACCCCCAATGTATCATAAAGTCATGTTCCAGGGTATTACAAAAATGACTCCAAGGCATTTCAAAAAACTGGTTCACACTATTCTGGGATCTCTGTGCTCTGTTATTTCAGTCCCTGACTAAAATGCAAATGGTATATAATAGCAACTTGTACCCAAAGAAAGTAGACTTTTCCTGAGCAGCAGGTAAAGGAAGGCAATTTAGATGACAATCTTTTTAACTTCTCCTCACCTTTGCCCATGCAACGTTGTCCTTGTTCATCTAAATTCCGACAGAATGGAGCTAATGTTAAAGGAACTCTGAAATAGACAAATGTGAATGGCTGGGACAGATGAAAGATGTCTTTAAGAGTCATTTGGACTAAAAATAACTTCAGTAATTCTTACAGGTTTCCTAGGAAGCAATGAAAAACTATGCACTCACAATGAAAATAGGACCTTTGCTTTTGAAAAAGGAACTCCGAAAGTACTGGGAATTAGGAGAGTGTTCAAAGTGATATCATGTAACAAAGACCACAGTTGGATCTCAGAACTTATTTCACTGTTAAATTTATAAAATCATTGCTGAACCCATATATGTCTTTGGTGTGAGGAGAGAAATGGTCACATCTATTCAGAAAATGCCCCTTTAAATATTAATCTATGTTCCTTAGAAGTCAATCTTAAATATGTGATATAACCATATGTCATACAGATGTAAACCAGCGTTTCTCAATTAACATTTGAACATGTTGTTAGTCTTTTCAGTAACTGACAGCTATAAAGGCTTTTTGCTAGGTGCACAGGCACACAAACAGAACTGCCATGCAGGAACTTTTTCTCTATTTGCCCAACTGACTACCACGCACATGAAACGGACTTACCCAGAGTCTAAAGATTCAAGGCAAACTAGATGGCGCTGTACTCTAGAATGTGCGGGGCCCCCAAGGAGGGCTCTCTGAGGAGGAGTAGATCTTACTAGGTTTAGAAATCATTTTCACTCACAAGGTAGCGAAATAAAGAAGGATGGGTTATAGCTCTATTTTGTGGAAATTCCACCTGACAACGGATATTATTCCTCTAGGCAGTAAACCAATGTGAAAGGAGCCCAAAGTGAGAATGTCAAAGGTAGGTTTAAGGAAACCAAATATTTAACTGTCAGAATTTTAAAATATAATATGTTCCTTTTTTACAGCAGGTCAGAATTAAGGAAATCAGCTTCTCTGCTCTATGCGATGAAGCTCAAACGTGAGCTGAGAAACAATTATTTTTACACTCATATATAATACATACTCTTTGGTAAATAAAGGTCCTACAGTTTGAATATGAGGAGAAAGTATAATTTCTGCATATCCAGTAAGAAAGGGGAATAATATTGAAGGGGCAAAAAGGTATAGAATTTTCGTTTCAGAGAAGAACATAAAAAAAAAAAAACAATTTAGACTCCCCTAAAGAAGTGACTATATATTAAACATTTATTAAATAACTCTAAAATGACACCACAAATATTATTCTGTTTAAATGTCAAAACAACCTATGAATCAATTTCTGTCACATTTACATTCTTCTAGATTAGGAAATCGCTCAGAGGGGCCGCAAAGCTAACAAATGGCAACCCTTGCTGGATTCCTGGAGATAGAAAGTGACCATTACTCAGGCGGGTTGTCCGTGTGACAATGGCTGCGGTACTAAGAAGTGTAGAGGAATCAGTGCAGTTCCTGTAGACTTAGCAGGCCCTTCTACACAAAGTAAATGCTGCGAAGTTCTACAACGGTCAATATGGAGCCCAGTGGAAACTCTAAAAGAAGAGCCCT